>NW_022195078.1:0-133510 GCF_008641045.1 Pistacia vera | reverse complement strand
CACTGGACTTCCTTTCTCAGCCCAATAAAATATTAAGGAGTGTTCATCAAGTCAGAAAAATCCTTAAAGTCAATATTTACCAGATCCCAAATCCAAACATCTTTTTCCAATCAATGATTTATTATATAATGAATATTTGGAACCTGTTTGGCACTAAAAATAAAGGTCCAAATTACACTGGAAGATTGAAAATAACACAGAGAATGAGGGTTCATCTATTTCTAGGCGCAACAATATTGTCTTAGCCAAATTAAAACAGTCCAATTAGGAATATCTAATAATTGCTTTCGTAGTAATTGCTTATAAGCCGACTGTTTTTTGCTATAAGAAGATAGCAATTCAACAATCAGAAATTTTTTTGATGGGAACAAGAAAAGATTTAAATTTATGGAGGCCAAAGATAGGATTTTAATTTTCAAAGTGTCAGGAAGTATTCCATGGAGCAATTTAAAGTAGATCAATCAAAACCTGGAGACTAACATGCGCGTGTTAATGATTTTTGGAGGATAGAATATAGATTAAAGGAAGACAGCTACCGAGATGAGAGGTATAAATGGAGAACAGTAAAAGTTGAAGTGGTTCTTTCCTGTTTTATTATTATTAACTTGTTTTTACTTTTACTTTTTCTCCTTTTAGTGATAGTAGTGTGCAATTCTTTCATAAATTGGAAGTGTGCCTCAGGCCCCAGCAATTTGTATCTTTAGGAGAGAATTGCAACTTTGCTTGTCATGGAAGAGATGAACTGATGCAAAAATGGGTTTCAAGCAAAATATTCTAAGAACAAAGTATTCTCTTCTAGTAACACAGAGTTAAAATGAAAATAATTCACCCTGCGAATTCATTTCAATAAAAAAAAAAGTTATAAGAACTTTCTTCCGTTTTGACTCAGAAAATCTAACAGAAAAAGTAATTCCCAGCAAAGTTTTGTCCCGGGGAAGTTATTGCTATTCCAAGAGATGAAATGAATGATTACAGTTGTTTCTATGTATCGGCTTTAGGCTTTTGAGATCCTTATAAATAGTACTTGAAAATAACTGACAGAGCACTCTTTGTCCTAAACTAATATCGCCAATGGATTCTGCTCAACCTTTCACTAACTTGGTTGAAAGAAAAGGAGATGAAATTACAGAGGTGACTGAAGGTGCATCGGGTGAGCGACCAGCAAAGTCTCAAAGCCATAAGAATGATGAAGCTGTGAATGCCAAAGGTAAGTCAACGACACTAATATTAAGTGAAAATTAATGCATTGCATAGGATTGATTATATCGTTTAAATTCTTTTATTTATTGTTGATGCTCGTTTTCGACACCAACCAATTGTCACGTGGGTTTTGCTATTTGATGAATTAATGCACGTGATAATGAATATATCAAATGAAATAAATGCAGAGAAGACTTTTAAAGTGGTTCGGATGCTAAGGTAGCTAAGTCTACGTCCACGATTGTTATGATCATTAGTGTGGGTCAGGTCGCGAAGCGGACTGACGTACAAAAAGTTATGAAAAGTAAGTGTTTTCCCTTTACAAGAGAGAGAGAGTTGTTTTTTGTAAAGAATGGCCGAATCCTTAATGGAGGGGTCTTTCCTCATTTTATCTCAAACTGAAGCGTGTAATCATCATTGAATCCATGGGTTGGTGGATTGTCAGGATACAATCTGACTTTACGTCCCTTTTCCTTTTCCAAGCTGACTTCGCACGACTCGCTGCAGAGGAATGGACCGTGTGAGATCCATATTATTTGCAGGTCTGCGTGTCGTGTTGCCCTGCGGAGCAGGTCCGCATAACGTGACTTCCACGTCAGCCCTTTATTTTCCCGGGTATAACAGAAGCCCATGTTTTTAAGGTTTGAGGAACGAGCCTTGGAAACTAAGTCACACTGGAAGCTTTGGTCGCTCCGACCTGGATGGGGTGAGCTCGGCTCCGACTCGCAGCGAACGATCTCGCGCGATCCCTTGCCAAGCGACCTGACAATCTTCATCCTAGCGACCTGGACTTGAGCGACGCTCCTTTCTGACCTGGAGTTCATATGAACCTGGCTCTGCGCTGTCAAGCGCTCTGCATGCGTTACAGCGCTTGTCAGACACATTAATGCGTGGTATGATGACCCGACGCCGGTTTGAAGCATTGACTGTTTAACGTATTTGAAACGACAGCCCTATAATGCATTAATGCGACGTGGGTTGAAATGGCGCCCTTTTCATGGCATTTAATGCGACGTGGGGCGCATTCAATGCGGAGGGAGAGAGAACTTCCGTTTGGTTCGAGGGGTGGTAACCGTCGATCCGCAATCCATATAAAACTTTGATTTTCAGATGAGGTCAGCGAAATTCTTCGCTTTGAGTGACAAACTTTGGCAAACCAAGAATCATTTTCTCCCGATCGGGCTTTTCAGGCAACCAGAAAGAGTTTCGGCCAGCTACTACAACCACAGAGTAAGGTTCTTTCCTTTTCATTTTGCATTGGTTTGGTTGAATCAGGCGGTTGGTCTCCCGGTGTTTCACCGGAGTCGCGACGTCGTTATTGGATTCGAGCTGTGGATAGCGGCTTGAATCACCGCTAGGTTTAAGTATTTGTCCCTTGCCGCGCAAGGGACAAACACGAAGGCCCAATGACCGTGTCCGTCGATGTTGCAGACTGGAATGGAAACCGTCAACCTCAAGGCCGAGGAAGGAGCCAGCTCGTCCTCGTGGGGAGCTCCCGAGGACGCCGCTCTCGATGTCTACTCGGTTCTCACCTCGAGGAATATGTAGAATAAAGCGGCAGTTCGACATCCGCTCGAGAGGTGTTCCTGACCACACTAGGCCGTCACGGCGCCCACGACGGCCTTGCCGCGATCTCTGAGAGGATCTTCAAGGGTGGAGGGAGGATTCCCTCCATCTTCATCAGGTCGGTCCTGGATCATTCGGGATCGCACCATGCAGTTGACGCCAAACGCGTATGTCATCGCTGTCGCGATGTACATCGCGTGCTGCGAAAACGACTTGGGAGGAGCCATCGGCGGTGTAGTTGGCGTCGCTACTCCTGAAGAGAGTAGGGACAAGATCGTACTATTTGTCTCGGCGACCTACCATTGCAGCGGGGATACACAGCTATCCCAGCAATGCGGGGGCCTACGAGACAAAATTTTTCTTTTTCTTTTATGACGGTCACCGCCATTTTCAGGATCCAAGTAGGTTTCCTTTTGCTGGGTTGTTATCTTCTCGCACGATCATTAGTAACGACCTGTTTTCTTGTGCAGTTAATAAGACCAGCCAAGAATACTCGCCGACCCAAACAGGCTCGTATCTTTGGGGTACTGGACGGGAACAATGGGACGCGCGGAAGCTTGTCACGACCGCGAACCTGCGGAAGTACGGTTTTTTCACCGACAAGGCGTCGTTAGAACCCGGACGGTAAGTTAACTGGTAGTTTTCTGGTCGTGATAAAATTCCCTTACGACGAGTTTAAATACAGAGACCATGCCCCAAAGGAGTGGGCAGCCAGTCCGTCGAGCACCATTGCTTTCCCTCGATCAAGGAGGAGAGAGAGGGGAGAGGGCGGCGAAGCGTTCGTGCTATCCGGCACAACCGCTGCGAACTTCTGCGCTTCGCAGCCCGTCCTGCGCCGAAGCGGACCAGGGCAGAAAAGGTCGCTCAAGCAACCTTCTGCTCGCCCAGACGTAAGGCTCCGGCGCAAAGGTCCAGAAGAGGAAACAGGTCTAGCGAAGAGTCTGAGACCGAATCCGAGGAGGAGCCCTGAGAACGCGCCAGGAATCCAGGAGGTCGGGCAAGGAACCTGCGAGCGAGGCGGTGACTGGCGACAAGGCGAAGGACGCGCCTGTTCGGACTCGTTGGGGAGTCTGCCCGAGTACCTCAGCCAATTGTCTATGGCCTGTCGAGAGCGAGCTATCGGAGTGTACGGCGAATTTGCAGACACGGGCGACGACCTGATGGCCAGTCTTCCAGCATCTGAGCAAGGTAAATCAGCTGTACTTGAATTTCATTTTGATTCATTTCTAACTTGTATACTGCTCGCAGGGGTTGCTTGCGATGAGGATGTCCATGGAGAAGACGCGGCGGGGGGCCGCAAAGGGAACGAGCGACCTGGAGGCGGACGGTGCGGAAGCTGAAGGAGAATTGGAGTCCGTTGAGGCGGAAAGAACCCAAGCGTTCGAAGCAGCGAATAGGTATCTGAACCAAAAGGACGTGCTCAGGAACAATGGACTTCCAGAGGGCGGAGCTCGATCGACGTGCGGAGGAAGTCAGAGAACTTCAAAGGACAAGCAGGCTCTCTAGGGAGGTCGGAGAAAAGGACCAAGAGCTCCAGGCGACCTTCGCACGGGCTCAGCGAGCTGAAGAGAGATAGGCAGGCCTCCGAGCCGGAAGGCTAGCTCTTGAGGTCGGCTCCAGGAGAGTTGGGCGAGAGTCGCTTCTTGACTGATGAAATGCAGAATCAGTCGGAGGAGCTGTGGAAGAAAAGGCCGCGGACTGGGCGATCGGGTGTATGTAACCCTGCGAGCAAGGAACCAGATTGGACGTGTCCGCCCTCCCGGAGGGTTGGCAGGCGACCTTGCGGATCATGGCGACAGAGGACGACCAGGCTGCCGCGGGCCAGGGACCCGACCAGGCAGGTGGCTCTGGCTCGAAGGATCTCCGACCAGCCTTAGGCGTAATGAGCTGTTTTTGTTGTAATCGGGTTGGACTCTTTGTTTGCACATGAGTGAAATCATCTTTTCAATTTGCAGTTCGCTCTTTTCATATATTGCGTGTACAATTTACAATTTGTGATTTACATAGGCAACTGTTCACTAATTTTTACATGCGAACAGAAAACTCATAGAAATGTTTTAAGCGAACAAGGTAATACTAAAAAAGAATTAACAAAATAATAAGTGTTGAGTTCAGATTACTGATAATATGGCCGGAGGTGCTCGGATTCCAAGCTCGGGGTACTTTGGAACCGTTCAACCTTTGAGATGGTAGGTCCCCGGTCTGATTACTTTGTCGACCCGGTATGGACTTCCTAGTTAGGTCCTAGTACCCCCACACTCGGCTTCTTGGCTCCGAGGAGAACTTCCTTTAGCACAGGTCTCCGACCTGGAAGTCTCTTGCGCTTGACCTTGAGTCGAAGAATCTTTTTGCTCGCTGCTGGTAGGCGCCATCCTTAGCAAAGCCTTGTTGCGATGCTCTTCGACCAGATCCAAACTTGCTCTCATAGTGCTTCGTTTTCGTCCTATGTACAAGTCCCTCCGAAGAGACCCAGTTCCGACTACAGGGATCATTGCTCACAGCCATAGGCTAGCGAAAATGGAGTTTCCGAGGTGGAGGTCCTTGGAGTTGTCCTGTACGCCCACAAGACTTCGGGGAGGTCGTCAGCCCAATTTCCTTTGGCTGCCCCGAGCTGGCTTTCAGAGTGTGCTTGATGGTCTTGTTGACTGCTTCAACTGGCCGTTCGCCTACGGTTGGCGACTGAGGCAAATTTTTTATGGATGCCCAGCTCGTCGCAGAACTGCTTGAACTCCTCATTATCGAATTGTTTCCATTATCCGAGATGAGGGTATGAGGAATTCCGTAGCGGCACACTATGTGTCTGAAACGAAGTCTTTCAACTTTCTGGTCGTGATCGCGGCTAGGTGGTTCGGCTTCGACCCATTTTGTGAAATAATCTAACGCGACCACGGCATACTTGACCCCTCCCTTTCCAACTGGCATGGGCCGATAAGGTCGATCCCTACATGGAGAATGGCCAGGGGCTAGACATAGTGATCAGCTATTGAGAAGGGCTCGCGGAATGTTCACGAACGTTGGATTTGTCGCATTTCTGATGAAGTTGTACGCACCTCCGGATTCGGGGCCAATAGTATCCCTGGCGAACAATCTTGTTCGCAAGAGACCGAGCTGCTGCGTGGTTACCGCAGATCCCCTCATGAATTTCCTCATGATGTAGTCTGCTTCTTCACTGGTCCACATCGGAGGAGTGGGACTGAATCCTCTCCTATACAAGTGATCCCCGACGAGTGTGAAACGAGCAAACCTTACTCGTAGGACCCTGCCTCGACTTTGTCACTAGGCAAGGTCCAATCTTGAGGTACTGGACAATGGGAGTCATCCAGGAATCTGGCTGAACCTCGTTCACGGCCTGTGTCGGCCAAGCTGATAGTGGGAACATTGACAAAACGAACTGGAATGTATCAGGAGCCTCTGAATCAATGACGAGGCTATCTTTGCCAAGGCGTCCGCTATTGAGTTGCTCTTCTGGGATCTGAGCGATTTCAAAGTGCTTAAAAGACCCCAGAGAGACCTTAGCTTCTTTCAGGTAGCGGACCATGTTCTCTTCCTTGGCTTGGTATTCTAGGATTTGGTTGACGACCAGCATAGAGTCGCTATAAATACTGAGAGCGGTTGCACCCATTTCCTTGGCGAGTCGCAACCCGGCGAGCAGAGCTTCGTATTCGGACTCATTGTTGGTCACTTTAAACCCAAACGGAGAACCATGAATTCGGATCCCCTCGGGGCTTACCGGAGAAGACCCGCACCGGCTTTTTCCTGTTCGATGACCGTCGACGTAGAGGTTCCATGTCGACAGGTTTGGATAGTCTCTTGCCCGACCTCGCTAGACTGTGCTCGCTCGGGAGATAGGAAAATTCCGAGATGAAGTCTGCAACCGCCTGCCCTTTGATAGTCGACCTAGCGTGTACCTTAAGTCGAACTGGCTCAGCTCCATGGCCCATTTGAGCAATTTACTGAGGCCTCCGTTTCTGAAGACCTGCCTGAGAGGGTAACTTGTCATTACATTGATTGTATGGGCATGGAAGTAAGGTCGCAGCTTTCTGGACGCGACCAGCAAGGCAAAAGCTAGTCGCTCCATCTCCGGGTACCGCATTTCGGCATCCGATAGAAGCTTATGCATAATATACCGGCCACTGAACTTTTTCCTCTTCTCGTATTAGAGCTGCACTGACCGCACGAGACACGGAAAGGTAGATGAGCAGGATTTCTTGTGGAAGAGGCTAGAAAGGAGAGGTGGCTTCCAAGATGCTCTTTATACTCTGGAATGCCTGCTCGCATTCGTAAGTCACGAATTCTTATTGGCTTTCAGAACATTGAAGAATGGCAAACAGCGGTCTGTAGCCTTGATATGAAGCGACTAAGCGCCGCTATTCGCCCATTCAGACTATGACCTGCTTTTTACGGTCGGGCTTTCCATATCTAGCAGAGCTTGAATCTTTTCGGGGTTTACCTCTATGCCCCGCTAATTGACCATATATCCCAGGAACTTTCCTGACGATACCCCGAACGAACATTTGAGAGATTCAGCTTCATTCGTAGAGTCGGAGTATGTCAAACATCTCAGCGAGATGCGTAATGTGCTCGGAAGCGACCTGGGATTTGACCAGCATGTATCCACATAGACCTCCATTGTCCCCGATCTGGTCGGAGAACATTCGGTTGACTAACCTCTGATAGGTCGCACCCGCATTTTGAGGCCGAAGGGCAGATCTTGTAACAGTATAGCCCCGGTCCGTAATGAAGGTCGTATGTTCTCATCTGCTTATACATCGGGATTTGGTTGTATCCCGAGTATGCATCCATGAAGCTTAACAGCCGTGCCCCGAAGTGGCGTCAACGAGCTGGTCGATTCTTGGCAGGGGGAAGTGTCCTTCGGGCAAGCTTTATTCAGGTCGCTGAAGTCTACGCAGGTCCGCCACTTGCCATTTGGCTTCTGACCAAGACCAGGTAGCAACCCAGGTCGGGTAGAGAGCCGCGAATAGATCCATTGCGGAGAAGGTTCTCCACTTTTGATTTAATGCGGCGTACGCTCCGGATCCATTGCCCTTCTCTTTTGGCGAACTGGCTTAGCTTCACTGCTGACGTTCAGTGAATGGCAAACAACGTTCGGGCTGATCCTGGCCATATCTGCATGGACAGGCGAAACAATCAATGTTCTCCTTCAAGAAGCTTACCAGCTCGGAAGCGAGCTGAGGGTTGAGACAGCTTCCGATTTTAGCATTCGGCTCGGCTCTTTGGATCAACCGAAATTCGGATAGATCCTCAACGGCCGCTCGGGGGGATTTCCTGAACCGCGGATCTATATCCTCCGCCGGACCAGGCTGTGGCTCGATCGGTGATCGCCAAGCGGCGGGTGTTACACCGCGAAATGCCCTTTCCTTTGTCGGCCATCTGGACTGATTTTACATAGCATTCGCGAGATGCACTTTACGACTCGCTTACCTCCTATCCCCGTTGGGGTGGGGAATTTCATCTTGAGATGATAAATGGAAGTGACTGCCCTGAAGGTTCTCAGCAGAGGTCGCCCAGGATCCATTGAGGCCGACGGACAGTACACGACCAAAAATTCGGTACACCTAGTCACCTGTCGTAGTCGGCCGAGCGTGATGGTAGTTGGATGTTCCATGGGGATCAAGTGATCCCCTGTAAAACCATACAGAGGCATCGAGGCTGGTTTCAGGTCGGCCTCGACCAGGTCATTCTGTCGAAAGCGGATTTGAACAGGAGTGTCACGGCGCTTCCGTTGTCTACAAGCATTCTGCAGACATTATGACACCTATCAGGGGCGTGATTACCAGAGCATCCTCGTGAGGATGGTGCAAGCGAGCGCCTCTTTCTCGCAGAAGGTGATTGGCTCCTCTTTTCTGGCTTTCGGAGGTCGCTGCGAAGTATCATCACTCTGATCGGGTCATAGCGCGTCGCGAACATATCTTTCTGCGCTCCTCGGTGTTTCCGCGAGGTGCGGACTCCGAAGATTATGTTAACACTGTCGTACCCGCTGCAATCACGACGCTTTTTTCTTTCGCTCCCCTTGGTTTTTTTGGGGAGTCATCAATGTACCCTTGAAGTGCCCCTTCTTGATGAGCTCTTCGATAGCCTGCTTTAGAGCTCGGCAATCATCAGTGAGATGCCCATTTCCCGATGATAACGGCAATACTTTTTGTTATTTCTAGCCGTAGCGGGGGTTTTCATTGGTTCGGGGCTACCGAGCAGGTGGCTTCCTCGGATTTGTCGAGGATCGCGGATATGGACACATTCAACGGAGTGTATTGGGTCCCGTCGCGGTCACGACGGGGGACAGGAGCATAGGATTTTTCTGCTCGTAGCGGGGTTTCTTCCCTTTTCGCTGACCGTCAAGTCTCCTTTGCGATCAGCTCGCCTATGTCTCCCCGACCTGACCTACTACTGGAAGTGCCGTGATCGCGACGGCGGAGCGCCGCCAGTGAATTCTCTATTCGAAGATACTTTCTGCCAGGTTATAGAATCTGGTGGGGAAATATCGTCCTCAGCTGCAGCTCTTTCCACAGTTCGTTTGCGGGCGAACTCCAGCTATTATAAGAGTTCGGATGGACCTCTGGTGGTGAGCCACTTTGTTGAGTCCTGTGGAAGCGATCAATGTAAGACTGCAGGATTCGTCTCTCTCTTGCCTATATGATGAGGTAATCAAAGGCATTGAAAATTTCCGGTTGGCTTGGAATTCCGCAGGAACGTCGTGCTCATCTGAGGCCACGAACTGATCGATCCCGTGGGAGCGACTAAACCAGTTTGGCATGAGAAGTAACGTCACGGCCAAACAGCGGATTTGAAGGTCCGAAACCTGGTGGAGCTCCATCAGGTCGTTGAAATCATATAAATGGTCCTGCGGATCATAGTTCCATCAAACGGCCGCATATCTGACATTCTGAATCCTGGCGGAAGTGGAGCAGCTAGCACTTCAAGGGAAAATGGGGACGTAGAGGCGACTGCGCCTGTACGTTCGCTGCTCCCTTAACCTATCCAGAGCTCGCTGGAGCTCCTCAATTTGGGGTAAAGGAGCCATACCTGGGTGTTTTTCACCCATGCGAGCCGGCCTTCCCGGTTGCGGTCAGAGAGTTCGGAGGTCGGATGCCTCCTCGCCGCGGTCTGGTATCCAGCACGCTCGATACACGCTGACTAGAGGCGTGTGAAGGCGATGTATTGTGCGGGGCATTTTCACGACCCTCGCGGTGGTACGAACCGCCCCGCGAGGTGTGGGGGGCACCCGCACGAGAACGATCAGGATCGTTCTGCTGGTGGTGATCGGAATCATCGCGACCAGCATTTTCGGTCGGGCTTGCTTGCGACGTGGCATGGGACAGCTCGGGATCTACTTTTTCACCGAGTCTCAGCTTTGCCGACACCCGGCTCGGGGCGCCTTTTGTATTCGCTGGCCCTTGGGAGCCCGTAGGCTTACTTTTTGCCACTTGCTTACCCTTGCGTTTGCGCGCTGCAGTGCTCGCAGCACGGGCTATCGCCCTTTGCCGCGCTTTCGCGCGACCTGCAGGCGTTTTTGGCGATTGTACCGCTCCGGCTGTCGCGGACGACATGCCTTGGTCCAGACGGTCCAACCTCTGGTTGACCTTCTGGAGAGTATTGTCGAACCTCTCCAGGTAGCTTCGGATGGCAGGGTCCAGTTGCGGAGCTGCTGGGGTATTCCCAACAGCATTTTGCGAAACTGGGGGTATGCTGGAAGGGGTGTCCCTCTGGGTCGCCGGGACTCCTTCAGCGTATTGGTTCCCCTGCTCAGGTTCAGATTGGCGGACCATTGTAGCTGTAAGACCAGTAGGTCAAAGATTCTCCTGATGAAGGGTAGACGCTAAATCAGGCCCTCCTTCGGCACCAACCAATTGTCACGTGGGTTTTGCTATTTGATGAATTAATGCACGTGATAATGGATATATCAATTGAAATAAATGCAGAGAAGACTTTTAAAGTGGTTCGGATGCTAAGGTAGCAAGTCCTACGTCCACTGATTTGTATTGATATTAGTGTGGGTCAGGTCGCGAAGCGGACTGACGTACAAAAAGTTATGAAAAGTAAGTGTTTTCCTTTTACAAGAGAGAGAGAGTTGTTTTTTGTAAAGAATGGCCGAATCCCCTTAATGGAGGGGTCTTCCTCATTTTATCTCAAACTGAAGCGTGTAATCATCATTGAATCCATGGGTTGGTGTGATTGTCAGGATACAATCTGACTTTACGTCCCATTTTCCTTTTTCCAAGCTGACTTCGCACGACTCGCTGCAGAGGAATGGACGCGTGTGAGCTCCATATTATTTCGCAGGTCTGACGTGTGCGTGTTGCCCTGACGGGAGCAGGTCACGCATAACGTGACTTTCCCACGTCAGCCCTTTATTTTCCCGGGTATAACATTTATTGACATGCTTTCTCATGTGTACATGATTTGGAATATAACAGCGAACAGTAGGAGTATAAAAGGCAATCTTGTTCAACCTACGATTGATCAATTTTTTAGCAAAACAGGACAACTAGTCACTGATGTGAAGCAAGGTGATTCCAGGGAACAAACTGCAACAACGCAAAGCAATAAGAATGATGAACGTGCTAATGCAGAGGTTAATTAGTTAAAGATATGTATTGATGTGGTGTGAAAGTTCTCATTATAAATAATTATCTTTTGAACTCTTTTTAGATTCATTTAGTAATATATGTTCATAATTTGGAATTTATAGTTAAGAAAAGGAGCGAGGGGGATGAGGATCATATTAAGTACCGGTCATTATACAAGGCTGTACAAGAGAATGATTGGAAGGGAGTTAACGATTTCATAACCAAAGATCCCGCGGTGTTGACTGCCAAGATTAAAGTATATATTGAGGAAACAGTTATTCACGTAATTACTCAAAACTTAGATGCCCCCTTTTGGCCTCTGGAGAAGCTTGCATCGATGGCTGGCCCAGAATTACTAGAACGATTGACTGATGAATATGGCCGAACGCCTATATTCCACGCTGCCAAATGTGGCAATACGAAGGCGGCAATAGCCTTTGTTCATAAGAACAAAGAATTGCCAAACTTAAAAGACAGCGAGGGTCTACTTCCGATTCACCAAGCTGCAAGTCGTGGCCACAAGGAAACAACTCAATATCTACTCTCAATGACAAGAGTGCCCTTAGATGACACGAACGGAGTGACTCTGCTTAAAGATCTGATCAATTCTGGTATCTATGGTCAGTATGTAAATTATATTAATTCTCTTTTATTATTTAACATTACTAAGGATACGGTATTTATATAATTGTCATAGACTCATAGATTCATCTTTCAGATATAAGATTTTTTTTTTTTTTGCTTTCTTAGTTTTATTAGTTTAACGTTCTTTCTTTGAACCCTGGTCTTGGGACAACAATCCTTTGCCCTAATTTTTTGTTGATCTCTACTGCATTTACAGGTATAGCTTTAGACTTATTGAAACGATATCCAAACTTAGCTCGTGTCAAGAACCAAGACCGACGAACTATTTTATTAATACTGGCGAATAAACCTTTGGCGTTTGAAAGTGGGATCAAGCTTGGATTTTGGAAACGCTTAATTTATAAATGTTGGTGTCAACAATCTTTTAATTTTTTACTTTCTCTTCCAAGTCATAACATACGCAGAACTCTGTTATTCAAAATATTACATATACAAATTCCTTATAGAATTTCTCTCAAATGTACGTCTTCTAACTAATATAATTTGGCAGGGATTCCTGTGCAAGAACATATTCCTGGCCTTGAAAGTGTGGACACAGACGTAAAAATTCCCTCTGAGAGATCAAAGACAAAGTTAACAGAATTCACACACATGGGATTTTTTCAAAAAATGATGTCTACTGGCAGAAGCTTTGGTTTGTAAACCTTCCATCTAAATATCTCTTCATTCCTATAATTATGCTACTGAATGCTGCCATTTGTTTTGTATAATTATAGCAGGTGCTTTTCGCCAAAATATATATATTATGCTCTGGAATGCGGTCATGCACTGAGGTTATTAAGCATTGAATTATATATTCTATTAATTAAAGGAGCAGTTTGAAAGAAAGTCTCTAGATTGTTAAATGAGTAGAGTTTAATTAAATGCAGTTCCAGTCACCAAGAGCATACATGATACGAAGTTAACGAATATGCAACCACATGAAATTGTCAGAATCATGTGTCATGACAGAGTTACTTGGAGCCGGGAAGAAGCCTTAAAGTCACTAGTTACACCAGTTCTTACAGCCGTTGCATTAGGGATTTATGAGCTTGTTAATGAAATTATGAAGGCCTATTTCTTCTCGTTTGTTTTCACTAGAAATGGTGATGACATATTTCGACTTGCAATTCTAAATCGCCACGAAAAAGTATTTAGTCTTGTAAATAGAAAAAATATTTTACTTGCATGGGACCGGGACATGAAGCAAGTGGCTGACATGAGAGTAACAAAAGACAACATTTTGCATTCTGCTGGAAGGTTTGTCCCATCAGATCATATTCCGGGTCCCGCATTGCAGATGCAGAGGGAGCTACAATGGTTTAAGGTGAGCATCCAACAGGCAATGGAAGACTTATTTTTATCATCTTAAATACTTCTTCAATCAAAGGCCCGAAACTCATGAAAAATGAGAAAAAATTTATATATAGCATGCAGTCTTTAATATTGTCCAGCATTTTGTTATCCATTAAGCCAAAAGGTTTTATGTATATTTGTTCAGGCTGTGGAAAGTTTTGTTCATCCATCAATTCAAGAACAGCGAAACAAGTCCAATAAAACTCCTAGACAAGTGTTTATCGAATCACACAAGAATTTAGTCAGAGAAGGTGAAAAATGGATGAAAGAGACTGCTTCGTCCTACACAGTTGTAGCTGCACTCATAATCAGCGTAGTCTTTGCCGCGGCTTTCACAGTACCAGGTGGCAACGATTGTGATAAAGGGACGCCCATTTTCTTGCACAAACCATCTTTCATAGTGTTTGTCATATCAGATTCATTAGCACTCTTTACTTCCACTGCTTCGCTTCTAATGTTCATGGCAATCCTCACTTCCCGTTATGCAGAAGAAGAATTTTTGGAGTCCTTGCCGAAGAAGTTAATCATTGGGCTAGTCACCTTGTTCTTTTCTATTGCAAGCATGATGGTAGCATTTGGTGCAACCATTTACATATTTCTTTCCCATCCATGGAAATGGGCAATCATTCCAATTTCACTTCTTGGCTGTCTCCCTGTATCCTTATTTGCTCTTTTGCAGTGTCCTCTGTTGGTTGAGATGATCTCTTCCACTTACGGACGAAGCATTTTACAACCAACCAAGTAATTCTCTAGAAGAGCAACAGAAGAATACATTACTTTAACAGTACTGCTTTTAAATTACACATTTTTTGTCGCTTTTGTTTATTTGTAAAATGATAGTAAATGAAATTCTTGAAATTAAGAATTACAGGCCTCCAAGCTTTAAGGCCTAAGTAATTAGAGCATAAAAAACAGAGTAGCAAATTGCTTTGGCATTTTCTTTTTAACTTTAGGGGTTTAAACACTACCTCTTTTATGCTTTGGTGGTGGAGTTATGATCGGGACTTCTTAAATTAGATCTAATTCTAAAAACAGAAAAAGAGCATTTTCCTTTTCACTTATGAGGTTTAAATTCTACCTCTTTTATGCTTTAGTGTTGGTGTTATGATTGAGACTTCTGAAATTAAATCAAATTCTAAACACAGATAAGAAAATGGCAAGATGGGTTAAATGGTGAACAGGGAAATTCAACTGTGTGAGGGGGTTTGGATGATACCATGCATAAAAGTTTACTCAAGAGAGGAGGCAATCCAATTACATATATTGACACCATAACAACCCACCAACTCGATGATGTGAGACAATTACAACTTTTAATAAAAAGTATAAAAAACAAAATGGGATATTGGATTAAAAAAATTATATATAGAAAAAAAAAAGATGGAAATTCAATCAAAATATGGCTCTTCCCATTTTTGCCAATTGGGGTGGTAAAGTAAATGGGCTTTTTGGGAATAGTGGGCTTAAGTTAATGGGCTTTACTTTGTTTGAACATTTAGGCTTCGTTTGGTTGGATTTTGGGAATACTACTTTTAGTATTCCCAAAAAAGTTAAACAGTAAAATACCCAAAACTCACAATATTATTAAACTTTATTCAACATCTTTTAAACCCCCTAAATTTGTTAATTCAATTAAATACCCCTAAATATTTTTAATGTTTTTGTTACGGCGACTCCGGCTACCCTCCGGCGGTGGTGGCCGGCTGTCCGTATTTGAGGGTAGATTGGGGGTATTTTTGTTAACTTTTAATGTTTTATTATAAGGGGTGTTTTGTAAAAAAACAAACATAGGGGGTATTTTATCAATTTGTAAATCCTACATCGTAATACCCGCCCAATTCAACTTTTTTTTAAACTTTTTTCAAAAAACTTTTCCCAAAAACACAAAATTGTGAACCAAACGGAGCCTTAATGTTTGGTAGCCTATGAAGATGGCTTGATTTGGTGAATGATAAGTCACTTGTTGCATCTAAACAAACTCTATTTTAGACATCCATCTCCTTAGGCTTGCTCAAACATTTATATATGGATCTATCTATATATTTTAATACCTGTAAATAGATCTGAAATACGATCAAAATACTTGAAACATATATCCCCTTTATGACTTTGATAAATTTTGTAATGTTGATTAATGTTTTAATCTTGTAATGTTCAATATAACCATTTGAACCTTATACTTTATTTCTTCTTTATTGAACATCCAACCCAAAATTTGAATTATGAGATGAAGTGACCCATCTTTCCAAAAGCCCAAAATCACTAGTTATGCTCAAACTTGAATATCTCGGGACTCATTTTATATTAATATTATAAATTAATATATCTATACTACAGTATATCTAACTTTATAATTAATGTAATTAATAGTTGTTGGATTGAATATTTATGTTCTAGCCCAGCTCTCCTCTCTTCTCTCTCATTGGTTCTTGGCTCATTTATTTTCTTTTGTAATTATTATTCGTACGCTTTCTAAATTTTCTGCAATTTGTGGGACCTGACTAATTTTGTGCAATTTGTGGGATCTTCTGAGTAGAAACACACAGAGGAAATTAAGCACTTTAAAATAAAGGGCCATGAGAATTTTAAAGTGGTTTGACGAGATAAATTTTTGAGCCTATGACCACTGTTTTTTATATTTGTTGTGAGAGCTTACAAAACGAATTTTGTGTCAAATCGTAACCCCTTTTTTATTATTTATGGGGGTTTATATACAAGATTTGTACAAAGGAAAGAGTGAAAATAAAGATATTACAATTAATCTGAACTATAATTCCGATATTCTCATGATTTGGCACTGTGATCACATAGAGATTGATGTTGATTTGGTCATTTCTGTAATATCTGGGATTTGAAAATACCTAGGAATTGATTGAATGATCATTCGAGTTGTTCGTGACTAGCTTATTTTAGGTTAAGCTATGTGTTAACAAGCTTGTGCTAGGTCAAACAATTAGTGGAGTGGGATTGGTCGTGGGTCAAGTTACATCCTCGCGGCAGCCCGAGATTGGTGAAAAAATCACACACAACAGGGTGTTTGAAACTAGGTGGTCGGGCTTGTTTGGGCGTATCTCGACTAATTTGAGTATGTGACTAACTACTCATTGTCATGATGATATGTTTAAATCTTGGAAGATAGAGAAGATTCGAACTTGAGACCATACACCCTACTCGTTCTATTACTTGAACTACCCAACAAGGGGTCTTATATGTTAAACAACACTTCGCATTTTTATATGTAATCTAATCAAGGTGGGCCTTTACCACTTTGTACCAATTGGGTTCGTCAAGTTCAAGGGCTAAATTAAGAAAGAGGCTATAGCTAGCTCATAAAGATGCTTGATTTGGTGCATAAATTTGATCAATAGACTCATTCTTTGATAAATTTTGTAATTTAATGGATCTTTTGCAGAGGACAAAGACGGTAACTTGTCGGTAGCTTGGACGATCATTGAATTTGACCAGACTTAGACTTTTGATTAGGAACTTGAACTAGAACAAAGATCAAATCAAATACACGTCATTGTTGATTAATTGACCGAGCACTCAAAGTCATCGCCCAAATATGATCTTGTTAAATAATGAACACGTTTTGGTATAAGGGAATCGTGCCGCAGCACACAAATAAAAGGGAAGCATGCTGCGGTGCATTGCCGCGGCACACAAAGAAGAAGGTGGATCTAAAATTCCAAAATACTTTGATGCCTAGGCATTGTGTTGAGGCATGGTTTAGAATTTCAGTTTTAGATAAAATCAAATGAAGTTATTTTCAGTTTTTATCATTCTGTAACTTCTTGTAATTGTTATTATAAGTTATTTTTCAATTATCCCTTTAAAACCTATAAAAGAGAATGTAAGTTGTATGTTTTAATTGAGTTCAATGAACAAAATTGTCCTCTTTTTACATAAGTTTTTCGCTTCTTCATCTTATGAAATTAGAAGCCTGAAAATTGATTTTATTGGCTTCTAATTTCCAGCCGATCTAACCCTTAATTTCGTATTTTGATGACTCGACGCTTGAGTCTACATCACTAGTTGGCGTTTGACCAAAAAGGACCATCAATTCAACAGCCAAATTTTTTTTTTGGATGGGAACAAGAAAAAGATTTAAATTTGTGGGGGCCAAAGAGAGGATTTTAATTTTGAAAGGGTCAGGAAGTATTCCAAGGAGCAATTTAAAGTAAATCAATCACCTAAAGAAAAGCTGGAGACAAAAATGCAGCGTGATAATGATTTTTGGATGGTGGAATATAGAATAAAGGAAGACAGCTACCGACAGGAGAGGTAGAAATGGAGAACAGTAAAAGTTGAAGTGGATCTTTCCTGTTTTATTGATATTAACTTGTTTTTACTTTTTTTCTTTTTCTTTTTCTCCTTTTAGAGAGTGATAGGACCCATCCCTACCCTCTTTATCCTATAGGATCCGGGTGCTCCTATAAGACTAAGTTGACCAAAATGGTTTGTGTCTGTTCAATATTCCTTAGGTCAGGACATTCCAACACGGAACGACCCCGTTCCTATGCCAGTTCCGTCTTCCAGAAATTTCTAGGCAAAACTTGGAACGTCCGTCCTACGTTAAGGAGCAGCCATTCCTTCGAGCTGTTAAGTATTATTATGAGCATATAAGACATTAGCCATTATACGGGGCTACAGTGAGAGTAATTCACAATTCTTTCATAAATTGGAAGGAGAGAATTGCAACTTTGCTTGCCATGGAAGAAATAAACTGATGCAAATTTCTAGGCAAAACTTGCAAAAAACTGATGCAA
Organism: Pistacia vera; assembly: GCF_008641045.1. Lineage (NCBI taxonomy): Eukaryota > Viridiplantae > Streptophyta > Magnoliopsida > Sapindales > Anacardiaceae > Pistacia > Pistacia vera. The sequence goes on along the minus strand of NW_022195078.1, from coordinate 115,410 downwards.
AAAGAAATAAACTTTCATTGTCCGGCAAAAAATGAGTTTCATGCAAAATATTCTAAGAACAAAGTAACCTCTTCTAGTAACACTCAGAGTTAAAATGAAAATAATTCACTCTGCGAATTCATTTCAATAAATAAAAGTTATAAGAACTTTCTTCCATTTTGACTCAGAGAATCTAACTGCAAAAGTAATTCCCAGCGAAATTTTGTCCCCGGGAAATTATCGCTTTTCCAAGAGATGAAATGAATGATTACGGTTGTTTCTATGTATTGGCTTTAGGCTTTTGAGATCCTTATAAATAGTACTTGAAAATAACTTACAGAGCACTCTTTGTCCTAAACTGATATCGCCAATGGATTCTGCTCAACCTTTCACTAACTTGGTTGAAAGAAAAGGAGATGAAATTACAGAGGTAAATGAAAATGCATCGGGTGAGCAACCAGCAAAGTCTCAAAGCCATAAGAATGATGAAGCTGTGAATGCCGAAGGTAAGTCAACGACACTGATATTAAGTGAAAATTAATGCATTGCATAGTATTGGTTATATCGTTTAAACTCTCTTATTTATTGAAGTGCTCTCCCGTGTACATGATTTGGAATATAACAGCGAACAGTAGGAGTATAAAAGGCAATCCCTTTCAACCTACGATTGATCAATTTTTTAGCAAAACAGGACAAGGAGTCATTGAGGTGAAGCAAGGTGATTTTAAGGAACAAACTGCAACAACGCAAAGCTATAAGAATGATGGACGTGTTAATGTAGAAGGTTAGTTAGTTAAGGATACGTACTGATGTGGTGTGAAAGTTCTCATTATGAATAATTATCTTTTGAAGTCTTTTTAGATTTATTCAGTAATATATGTTCATAATCTGGAATTTATAGTGGAGAAAAGAAGCGAGGGGAATGAGGATCATATTAAGTACCAGTCATTATACAAGGCTGTGCAAGAGAATGATTGGAAGAGAGTTGACGATTTCATAACCAAAGACCCCGTGGTGTTGACTGCCAAGATTAAAGTATTTCTGGAGGAAACAGTTATTCACGTAATTACTCTAAACTTAGATTCCCCCTTTTGGCTTCTGGAAAAGGTTGCATCGATGGTTGGCCCAGACTCACTAGAACGATTGACTGATGAATACGGCCAAACGCCTATATTCCACGCTGCCAAATGTGGCAACACAAAGGCCGCAAAAGCCTTTGTTCATAAGAACAAAGAATTGCCAAATATAAGGAACAACGACGGTTTACTACCAATTCGCCAAGCTGCAATTCGTGGCCACAAGGAAACTATTCAATATCTACTCTCAGTGACAGCAGTTAGCTTGGATAACAGTGATGGTGTTTTTCTGCTTAAAGATTTGACCAATTCTGGTCTCTATGGTCAGTATGGGATACATTTTCAGATCATATACGTAAATGTTGTTTTGGTTTCTTTCTTCGACCCCTAATTTTTGGTTGATCTCTACTCCATTTACAGGTGTATCTTTAGACTTATTGAAGCGATATCCAAACTTAGCTCGTGTCGAGAACCAGGATAGAGGAAGTATTTTATTAATACTGGCGAATAAGCCTCTGGCATTTCAAAGTGGGATCAGACTTGGATTTTGGAAACGCTTAATCTATAAATGTCGGTGTCAACAATCTAATAATTTTTTACTTTCTCTGCTAAGTCGCAACATATGCAGAACTCTTGTTCAAATTATATTATATATACAAATTCCTTATAGAAATTTTCTCTCAAATGTATGCTCACAACTAATATAATTTGGCAGGGATTCCTGTGCAAGAAGAACATATTCCTGGCCCTGAAAGTGTGGACAGAGACGTGAAAACTCCCGATGAGAGATCAAAGACAAAGTTGGCTGAATTAACAGATATTGGATTTCTTCAACAAATGATGTCTACTGCCACAAGCCTTGGTTTGTAAACCTCCCATCTAAATATCTCTTCATTCCTTTAATTATGATACTGACTGCTGCCATTTGTTTTTATAATTGTAACAGGCGCTTTGCGCCAAAAAATATATATTACGCTCTGGAATGCCCTCATGCACTTAGGTAATCAGGCATTGAAATATATGTTCTCTTAACTGAGTAGTTCAAAAGAAATTCTCTAGCTTGTTAAATGAGTAGAGATTATTTCAATGCAGTTCCAATCACCAAGAGCATACACGATGCAAAGTTAACGAATATGCAAGCACATGAAATTGTCAAAATCATGTGTCATGACAGAGTTATTTGGAGCAATAGAGAAGCATTTGAGTCATTATGTACGCCAGTTCTTACAGCCGCAGCATCAGGGATTTACGAGCTTGTCAATGAAATTATGAAGGCCTATTTCTTCTCCTTTACTTTTTCTACAAATGGTAACGACATATTTCGAGTTGCAATTCTAAATCGCCACGAAAAAGTATTTAGTCTTGTAAATAGAAAAAATATTTTACTCACCTGGGACCCGGACATGAAGCAAGTGGCTGACATGAGTGTAAAAAAAGACAACATTTTGCATTTCGCTGGAAGGTTTGTCCCTTTAGATCATATTCCAGGTCCCGCATTGCAGATGCAGGGGGAGCTACAATGGTTTAAAGTGAGCATCCAACCAAGCAAAGAAAGAGTTATTTTTATCATCTTAAATACTTCTTCAATCTAAGGCCCGAAACTCATGAAAAATGAGAAATTTTTAATATATAATATTTAGTCCTTAATATTGTCCAGCATTTTCTTATCTATTAAGCTAAGGTTTTATGTGTATATGCCCAGGCTGTGGAAAGTTTTGTTCATCCATCCCTTCATGAACAGAAAAATTGGTCCAATAAAACTCCTAGACAAGTTTTTACCGAATCACACAAGAATTTAGTCAAAGAAGGTGAAAAATGGATGAAGGAGACTGCTTCGTCCTGCACAGTTATAGCTGCACTTATAATCACAGTAGTCTTTGCAGCGGCTTTCACAGTACCAGGTGGCAATGACTCTACTAAAGGGACGCCCATTTTCTTGCACAAACCATCTTTCATAGTGTTTGTCATATCAGATTCATTTGCACTCTTTACTTCCACTGCTTCACTACTAATGTTCATGGCAATCCTCACTTCGCGTTATGCAGAAGCAGATTTTTTGGAGTCCTTGCCGAAGAAGTTAATCATTGGGCTAATCACCTTGTTCTTTTCTATTGCAAGCATGATGGTAGCATTTGGTGCAACCCTTTACATATTTCTTTCCCATCCATGGAAATGGACCATCATTCCAATTTCCCTTCTTGGCTGTCTCCCTGTATCCTTATTTGCTCTTTTGCAGTTTCCTTTGTTGGTTGAGATGATCTCTTCAACTTATGGATCAAGCATTTTACAACCAACCAAGTAATTCTCCAGAAGAGCAACAGAGCAATACATTACTTTAACAGTACTGCATTTAAATTACACATTTTTGTCCTTTTTGTTTATTTGTAAAATGAGAGTAAATGAAATTCTTGAAATTAAGAATTACATGCCTCTAAGCCATAAGGCCTAAGTATAGAACATGGAAAAAAAAAAAAAAAAAAAAAACAACAGAGAAGCAAATTGCTTTGGCATTTTCATTTTAACTTTAGGGTTTAAAATTCTACCTCTTTTATGCTTTGGTGGTGGTGTTATAATTTACCCTTATGAAATTAAATCTAATTCTGTGTGTTTAGAAAAGATGGACTAAAATTTCTTCTAAGTTACATAATTCTTATGTAAATGAAGTTACTGACTTTTGTAAACCAGTATAAAATATAGATTTAACTGGTCTTGTGTTAAAGCCACTTCGTCTTTTTCAGTTTATCCTCAAACCTCAGTATCTCGAGACTCAATGCTCTCTTCTTGATAAAGTGGGCTTACACAAGCCCAAAAGTGTTACACTCCCAAGAGTTAGAACACACCATAATGTCAAGTGGGTTGGTGTAAAAGCCACTTCCAAAAGCCAACATACACCATAACATAAAAGCGGTCCACTCTCGAAACCTTGCATACACCATAACTAGGGGTGTGCAGGAATTTAGGTTTGAAACCAGCAGGTACATGGGGTTCTAGTTCTGGTTTCTACCGGGAACCAGCCCTCACAAGGTTGGTTTTGATTCCACCATTGTAGGAATCGAAATCAGAATATGGGGATCACTCAAATTTTATGATCAATTTCAATTGAATATTTGGGGGTGAATTTGTAATTTTTATAGGATATATTTGTTATTTTTGTTAATAGTAAGGATGGGTTGTAATTTTCTCGAGTACCCAAGTCCATGGGACTTGGCTTAACTATAACTACGATAAAGAGGACTAGTAAAACTCACTCCCAAAAGTTAACTTAAGGGAGGAGAGAGTCTAATAATATATATACATCATAATAACCCACCAACTTGACGATGTGAGGTATCTCTTCTAATCCCTTCTTAATCTTCATCTTCAAATCTTCTCAAAAAAATTGTAAAATATTAGGGAGTATCACGTCATTAACATTTATTAATGTAATTAATAGTTGTTGAATTGAATATTTGTGTTCTAGCCCAGCTCCCCTCCCCTCTTTCATTGTTTCTTGGCTCATTTATTTTCTATCACCCAAAGGATGAACTACTATTCGTATGCTTTCTAAATTTTCTGCAATTTATGGGAACAGAGAGAGGAAATTAAGCAGAAAATACAGAGAGAGAAATGAAACGTCCCTACAAAACGCAGAATCGATCAAGAAAAAAAGTAGAGAAGAAATAATGAAAACAGACAAAATGAAAGGATATCATTTCCTTCTTTACTTTTGCTGCAATTTGTATTTTGTAGGACCTTCTACTTCTGACTAGAAAACATCTCTTTGACAATAATGCCAACAGGCAATAGGAGAGGTAGATCTGAATGTTTTTTTAAGTATTAAATCCTCTTGAAAATATAAAATATCATTTATAAAATGATCAAAAATCCCTTATAATTATCAAAAACTGGATATCTCTTACAAAATTATCAAAAACCCGATATCTCTTACAAAATTATCAAAAAACCTCCTAAATAAAATGAATGTGTTTTTTTTATTTTAAAAAATATCTGGAAAATTTGGCTTAACGTTATATAGTGGCCGATAAAATTAACCCAACGACTAAAAAGTGAAGAAAAGAGAAGTGGACATTAGAAATCAAGGATAAATTACATGGAATCCCCCCAGGCAGTGGCGGATCCAATTGATGACTTGTGGGGACTATAGTCCCACTCAAATTTTTAAAAAAGTCCACATCTTATATTTATTTGAATTTTACACTTATAAATTATTAGATTTTGGGAACAGTCCCCACAGTTAGTTTGGATTTTATTTTTGTAAAACCCTATTTTTAATCCTAATATATATATTTCATATTTTTTATGATTTTTATTTTTATGCAAGGGAATCTGTTAGTTTTTAAAAGTTTTATTAGGAACGAAAATGAAAGGAATAAGAATTGTTGGGTTTGCATTTAACTGAGAGGAGAAATCTGGGCATTTTTACATCAAAAAGCTAATGTGGCGAGGTCATGGTGAGAATCAGAGAATCTTAGGACAGTTTCATTATTCAAAGAAGTTGTTTTATATATATACTGGGTGTTCGCAAAAAATGAAGAAGAAGAGAGAAAAACCCATAAAGAAGAAAGGAAGAAGAAGCAAAGGAAAAGGAAAAAGAGAAGAGAGGGAAGAATGGGTTTGGTCAATTTTATCCACTTGATTTTTCTACACTTGAGTTGATGGTACTTGAGAACCAGGCTAAGATTTATGTTATTGACATATGTTCTTCTGATAAATTTGCTGGGTTACAAGAAATTGGTGATTTGGTTAAGAATTTAGTTCAGTTTAAAAATTTTTTTTGCGTATGTTGGTGTATAAGCTTGTGAAAGTTGCATTGGTTTTACTAATTGCGACTGCGACTGTTGAAAGAGTTTTTTCTACAATGAATCTTATGAAAAGTCGGTTATGCAATTGAATGGGAGATCAATGGATGAATGATTGTTTGGTCATTTATATTGAGAAAGATGTATCTGATACAATTGACAATAAGATGATTATCTAACGTTTTTAGAATAGGAAAACTCGTTGAGAAAAATTGTTTTATTTTTACAAAAATTGTGTTTTTTAAGGGTATTTATTTCTATCTTATAACTTTTATTGAAGCTCATTAGTCATTATGATGAAAAAAAAAGTGTACTTATGATTAGTTTTATTTATTTATTTCCTAGATCCGCCACTACCCCAGGCTTTCCTTGCTTCTCTCACCTTGTTCAGCACACATTAATATTATTTCCTCCCCACCAAATGCCAGAGTTCAGAAAGGAAAAGTAAAGAAGAAAAGTTGAAACGCACAAAAAGTAAAAGATAGCAGCAATAATGTATGTTATATAAAGCTTTGGATATTACACATCATTACAGCTGGAATTAAGAAGGTTTCATCTTCTATATTGCCTTAATGTGTGTTATAACAATATACGTAAAATATATTAGAGGATAAAAACTTTAGCATTTTGATTTGTTAAAATTATATTTTTTTTTGTCTTTATATATAATATATATCAAAATAAGTAAATATTTTTCTTTTAGTGTCTTTAACATGTACATGTGCCCTAACCTTATCTTGTGGAAACAAGGTAGTGAAAAGAAAGAGGTTTGAAAGAAAGTCTCTAGCTTGTTAAATGAGTAGAGTTTAATTAAATGCAGCTCCAATCAGCAAGAGCATACATGATACAAAGTTAACGAATATGCAAGCACATGAAATTGTCAGAATCATGTGTCATGACAGAGTTATTTGGAGCCATGAAGAAGCAACTCATTATGTACACCAATTCTTACAGCCGCAGCATTAGGGATTTACGAGCTTGTCAATGAAATTATGAAGGCCTATTTCTTCTTCTTTACTTTCCTTACAAAAAATGATGATGACATATTTCGACTTGCAATTCTAAATCGCCACGAAAAAGTATTTAGTCTTGTAAATAGAAAAAATATGTTACTCACCTGGGACCCGGACATGAAGCAAGTGGCTGACATGAGAGTAAAAAAAGACAACATTTTGCATTCCGCTGGAAGGTTTGTCCCTTCAGATCAAATTCTGGGTCCCGCATTGCAGATGCAGCGGGAGCTACTATGGTTTAAGGTGAGCATCCAACCAAGCAATGAAAGAGTTATTTTTATATTTTTAATTACTTCTTCAATTTAAGGCCCGAAACTCATGAAAAATGAGAAATTTTTTATATATAACACGCATTCCTTAATATTGCCCAGCATTTTCTTATCTATTAAGCTAGGGTTTTGTGTATATATGCTCAGGCTGTGGAAAGTTTTGTTCATCCATCCCTTCAAGAACAGCGAAACGAGTCCAATAAAACTCCTAGACAAGTGTTTACTGAATCACACAAGAATTTAGTCAGAGAAGGTGAAAGATGGATGAAGGATACTGGTTCATCATGCATTATTGCATCTACACTCATAATCACAGTAGTGTTTGCTGTGGCTTTCACTTTACCAGGTGGCAATACGAATGATGGGATCCCTACCTTTTTGTCTAAGAAATCTTTCAAAATCTTTATCATATTTGATGCGCTTGCACTCTTTTCAAGCAGCGCTTCGTTGCTGATGTTCTTGGGCATCATTGCTTCACGTTATTCAGAAGAGGATTTTCTGGAGTACTTGCCAAATAATTTTGTTATGGGCCACGTCACTTTACTCTTCTCTGTTGTATGCATGGTGGTAGCCTTTGGTGCAGCCATTTGCATGACTCTTGCTCATATATGGATACCACTTTTTTCGCCAGTTGCCCTTGTTGGTTGCCTCACAATGATCTTATTTTCAAGGCTGCAGTTTCCTCTTTTGGTTGAAATGTTCTCATCCACTTATAGACCACCCATGTTTTAACCAATACAGCAACTGACAAGTCAACATATGAGTTCCAGCTCAGCAACATCAGTTCAAAAACAGTCTGTTATTCTGTTAAGTCGGTGTGGTGAGAAAAGTGTGTTAGTTTAAATAAGCAAAGTTTGTTAACAACGTTCTGTTATTTTCAGTTCCTCTTTTATCACCTGAAGATCAGGAGATTTCACCTGAATTGCCAACATTGCATTGGCTATATAAACCAGAATGGTAGTCTTGAAGTATTAATGAAAAACTTGTTTTCTTTATTGCAGTTTCCTCTATTGGTTGAAATTTGGATAAGACCGAGCAATTAACTTCATATTAACATCTTTTACTTTGCTAACATCTAGTTTTTTGTGCTGTCCAACTTGTATTGTAGAGAATTGGCAGTCTGATTGTTGCAATAATAAGATGATTTGTACATGATTAATAGATAATGGAATTTATAGATTAACAAAAACAGAGATCTAATCATGGTTTTGTAACTGCCCTTAGTCTTTTCCATTTCTTATTATTTGTCTTCAGTAGCTAAAGATGATTTTATTGCTGGGGTAAGGAACGTTTAGCGGAAGCACCTTGTTGCCCGGATTTTGAAACTTCCTCTCCAGTTGTGCCCTTATGATCGAGGTAATAACAATTTAATGCAAATAACACATGCATGTATATATGTATCAAAAACATGAAATACAAAACAAGAGTAAGAAAAAGCTTACTGACTCATTTGCTATTTTTTTTTTCCTTGTTGAATCCTTACTGAGTACCCCAAGTGTGATACCTCTAGATTGATACACATAGGATCTCTCGTCGATGGGAATTAACCCAATATAATGGAATCAAGAATAGCTTCTTCCTTGGGATGGCAAAGAATATCAATGGCTAGGGTTTTTTTATAATTTTTCTATTCTCTTTTAATCTTAGGTATAATGAACCCGGAAGTCTCCTTTAAATAGCCAACAAATATTGGATTAGTAGGCAATCCCTATTATATTTTATTCCAGTTTAATTTATTCTCTGATGGATTAACTAATAACTAAATTTAGGCCCATTTGAGTGCTAGCCCAATTTAGGTCCAAGTTTAATTATTAAATCCATTTATAAAGCCTCCTTATTTGGACTTAATTTTTTAATTAATTAATTTAACTAATTAATCAACAATTAATTAATTTAATCAATTTATCCGATCACAAAAATACCATTTTAACCTATTCTACTAATTAGTCAATTAGGACTTATGGAAACTTTAATATCTTCATTAACTCTTTAATAAGAAAATCTCTGATTCCCATCAAGCTTAGAAATCCTTAATATGTGTGACCATTTTAGGTTCATTTATCGATTGGTAATAAGGTAAATAATCAACTCTTGATATTCATCTTCTTTACAAACCATGAGTGACACCTAACAGTATATCATTCCCCCCAATCAATGAATTAAGTGAGATCATATGAACCTGTAAAATTGAGCGTTTCAGTCATGTCATCTCATTCCCTCTAATATCGTGTTCCGATCAAGTGCAAACCATGGTATAGTCAAATCTCTAACTTGATCACATAATTCAGATTATTTTAAAATATGGAATTATGTTTCTATGAAACTATTCATAAAACATAAATGCTTTGGCCAAAGACTTCCTCCACATTCATTAATCCCTTGAAACACTCAAACTCGTAATATTCAAGCCATCAAATTCCTTATTGAATACATATATGACTCTGTATATGATTAACTCATGACCAACAAGCACTACACACTAGATATAAACAATCTAGTGATAACGTACAGAAGAACCATGAGTACCCATGCACAAGACATGATCACATCTCTGGTCTAAGGATAAAGTGACACTAATGCACATAACGATGATCATTGACTGACGATATTATACCCATGTGATCAATCGTCCAACGGTCATGTTCGATGCTTCATTCTCTAATAAATCACCTCATTACTCGTGCCCTTATGATATGAGTCTCATCACCCAACCATTAACATCTCATGCCAATCAATGGCGGCACATAGTAATGTTGATCTTGTGATAATATTGCCCTTGATTATTATCACATCCGATCAAGAACATACTTAAGAGCGAGTCATGCTAAAAGAATTCTGATACTCATATTCTCAAACTCTTTGAAAAATAGAATTCTTTCTAAAACAAGCTTAAAGACATACACAACTTAATTAAATATAGATGATACAAAGTAGCTTAGAATAATCGTCATTTTATTAGTGATAAAACATTACAAAGTTTATATATAATTGTTGCCCTAAACCTTATATCTATCATTGGCTTTAGGGCACATACACTAACATTAATAACTGCCGATGAAATATTATGCAGAAAATTATGTGCAATTTGCATAATGAACTGATACTACAGAGCCAAAAAACAGATTTTGTGTGATTCTGTCTGCAGGTTTTATATTCTGGATTTTCTGGAATTAACCAGAGGGAAAACACCAAAAGACTTCTTCACAGAACAAGTGAAGTTCCGAATTCTGCAGATAATTATATTCTAGCTCTTTGAAGATAGAGTATAAGTATACATCTAATTCCATATAACAGAGATAAAATTAAATTGGCAGAAAACATTAAATATTTAGCCAGTCTTTATTTTATTTTTATTTTTCTTTATTAGGGTCACTCAATATGTAATCTCTTTATGTCCATATTGTCTGGAAATGTTCCGTGTTATCTGTGTTGAAGGACAAGTTGGCATGGATTGTTACGTGGCAGTTGAGTCATATTAAAAGGTTGTTAAACGTCAGAGTGTGTTAGTGTAATTAGTTAAGAATCAGAAATGCATGTGTAAACAGTGCATGCGTTTGTATATAAGCTGTACAGTGTCACGTGAATAAGTGAAAAAAACTGAATTCTTCTTCTCTTCAAGTTATTCAATTTCTTCTTCTCTCAAATCTTAACATGGTATCAGAGCAACCGATAAGGGGCCAGAAAAACATCTGTTTTCGCCACACTCCTCCATCCATTAGAACAGGAATTTTCGCTCAACAACATGAACTACCAGCAAGTTAAGGGTAATGCAGTATAAGCCTCAAAGATCTACACTTCTGTTTTGTAAATCTTGTTCAAATGTTTAAGATCTAATCCCGAGATATTAATTAGGATGGTATCCACGTAATCAATCCTGAACAAGCTAATTTTTCTTAGCTTTTTAAACTAGATCAAGTGCAGTCCATAGCCTTACCAAGTTTTGAGATGAATTTTATCTTTATGAGAAATTGGAGACAACAATTCCAGCAACGCCTACTTGCACAGCTTTCATTACTGCAAATGGTAGAATATTTAAGTATAAAAAAGCCTATTCAAATGCTTGTGACAGTCAACAATAATATTCCCATGATTATAAAGTATGTAACAGAGCATAATCTTAATGAATTTTCTAAAACATAAATGAATAGATAAGTGACACAAGAGAAGCATTTTTCTAATTCAAAATCAAAAGAGCTCAAGAACGGCCAAGTACATATAATTGATAGAAGCGAACAGCGTTGCTTCTGGCAGCAACCACCTCCATGGTCAGGCTAGATGAGGAAGATAAGACCTGGAATTGATCCCTTAAAAAAAAAAAAAAAGGAAAAAAGGAAAAAACAGGAGTCTCAATGTACATACAAGTGCCTAAAGTAAACATATCAGTTCAATAAATATGAAAAACTTACCATTATGGCATCAGAAGCTTTGAGGCGGAGCAGGAGCTTCGAGAAGCAAAGCGACAGCAGCAAAGGCTTAATTTTATTATACGACGACCAAATTCACAGCCCTCTGAAGCTCTGCTAGTGGGCAAAACGAAAATCCAACTGATTAATTAATAGGAAAGTGACCAATCTTGTTCTGAAAATCGGAGAAGTAGTTTCACACAATCATTTAAGAGTAATACTACACTTACAAAGAAATTTTACAAACATTTCCATACAAAGTGATGTGACAAAAAATGAATGGAAGAGTGAATTGACATTTTGTTTCACTATTTCATTCATTTTTTATCATCTCACTTTGTATATAAATCTTTATAAGTATTCTTTCCGAGTATTGTATTATTGATCATTTAAAATTCGTGAAGATGAAGATGGACAGAGAAACGACTTAAGTAAAAGGCCACAATAACGGGCGTTATGCAACGAAAATATAATGGGTACGTTAAATAACGACACGATTAACGGTTACTTAACTACGATAGTAACGAACGTTAGTTAACGACATAAATAACGGCCACTTAATAATGGTATTATAACGAAAATTTTGATGGAATAATTATGGGTGTTAGATGACAGAATAATTAACGAGCTGTTATTAACGGTTTTATTAACGATGTTAAATGACGTTAGAACTAACGGACATTTAGTAACGGCAAAAGAAACAGACGTTTATAAACGGCGAGAAATACTTTTGTCACTTAACGGCGTTAACTAACCATGAAAGAACCATTCGGAAGTTAATGAAAACGATGGAATGCAAGCACAACCACCATCAATTATCCGACTTCCGCAATAAATCATGCCGTGTAGAGTTTCCGTCTCCAATGTGGTGGCTTTTGTTTGGTCGGTAGTTCGACATCAAGCAAAGAGGGCGACAGGCTGGGTTTCATCGGTGGTTTGACAACAAGTGAGGGTGGCAGACTGGAGACTATGGCATGTGGGATTTGCTTAGTCTCTACAAATGAAAAGATATGGTTTTAATGGTGAGAGGATTCGGGTTATTGGGAATGAGTTTCGAGTTTTTGGCTTTGATTTTTTTATTTCGGAGAAGAGGTGGGAGTGGCTGCCATGAATTTTGGTGGTTAGGCAATTATATTTGTCCATTATGAGTTTGAACTTATCATCATCTATATACCATTTGTGCTGGGAAGTTAGAGAATTGTGGGATGATGGAGAATTCAATATCTGAAAGAGGAAATGGAGAATTCTGGGACGTTAGAGAATGTGCAAAAGTTAATGGAAGATACTATGAAGGATTTGTGCTCGATTGGACGTCTTTTCCCGCACAAGAGCAGCCAGGAATAGTTAGTGCCCAAAGCAAGAATTGTTGATAAAGGAGGCGGTGGCTGTTAGTTGGCTTCAGGAGGAGCTGGGATTTTATTGCTCTTTATGTATTTTCGCCTTTGATGGTGCATGTAAAAGCTTGTAGCAGAATATCTGTAGTTAAATTTTTAAAGCTGATCTGGGTTTGTCTGAAATACAATGACTTGTGTAACAATATATGAGCAACTTCAGTTTCGTTTTCTTCATAAAGCAATTGCTGTACACATGTGATCAACAAGAACAGTTCGATATAAAGTCTCATTGTAACTTTCAAATTTCTTTACTAGATTTGATTCTCGCACATAATAAGATGAAATTAAACTGTTGAATCAGTTGGAAAACAAATATGGGAATAATTGTACAGTGTGGAGGATAAAATCAATGATCACAGTTGATTCCACCCATCCATCCATTGCTTAATATGGCATCCATGTTAATCGTCAGCAGGTTGATATCTCTTAGCCTATAGCTGAAATCAAGTGTAGTATCTGTATTTATCAGTTTAGAGGACCCTTCACACCTTACTAAGTTTTGAGATCCATTCTAAATTCATGAGAACTTGCAAATAAATAGAAGAGTCAATGGTAGTGTAAAACTAATAGTCATCACCTCTTCAAGTACAGAATAGTGGCAGGAGAATAATCTAGCCGTGATTGGAGACAAGAATCCCGGAAACACCTACTTGCACAGCCTTTATTGCTGCAGATGATAGGATTTCAATTATCTCACAAGCCTATACAAATGGTTGTAAGAGTCGAGACTGATGTGTCCCATAAATAATCAAAGTTGTGTAACAAAGCATAATCTTAATGGATTTACTAAAGGGGCTAAAAGGAATTCAAATAAGAGTATCTTCTGTTATAAAATCCCAAGAATTACAAAATATATGATGAAATTTCATAAAAAAGAAAAGGGAAAAGGTAAAGAAGATCATCTTTAGTGATTTATGTTGTAAATAACACATGAATAGATATGAATATCATCAACTGGAGCTTTGAGCTTACCGTTTTCACGAATGAGAACCCATCGTATATCCAGCAAAAACCACTGACTAGTAAGAATTCCTAGATTCATATCAGAAGGTAAAAGGAACAGTTTATGAGTTTAAACCTCCAAACATAAAGAAGCATCCTTGTTCTCATTGGCAAAAGCTTTTAAATTTGAGCCCTGATCCTGGAAAATTCCAAATCCACTCAAATATGTAATGATTTTTGTCTATGACTTCAAACGAAAAGCAGAGATGCAGTTTGATATCCTATAGAAGTGGTGTTTATCAAATGAGAACAGAGAGCAAAACCACAAACTCTATGGCATTGGCACAATCAAATGCAGGACATGAACATGGAATTTTTAAAACAATGACAATTAAAAGAGTACTATTGGTCCCAAACCGCCAATGGATCCTACTCAACATTCCATTGAGTTAGTTAAAAGTACTGGAGACGAAATTTCTGAGGTGAAGCAAGATGAGTCCAGCGAACAAACCGCTGAATCGCAGTCTTAACAGTGATGAACCTGTGAATGCGGAAGGTAAGTAAAAGACATTGATATTAAGTAAAAGTTCAGCATTTGTTTGTATTAATTAATATCTTTTTAACTCTTTCATTTGTTGATTCAATAACTGATACATCATAATTTGGATTTAATATAGCTAGCAGAAGGGGAGACCAAACCACTGAGGTGAAGCAGGGTGATTGAGGTGAACAAACTGCAGAATCGCAAAGCCACAAGAACGATGAACCCGTTAATGCAGAATGTAATTAATTAGTTTGAAATTTATTGATTTGGAGTAAAAATTCTTTCTATTGATCATATCTGTACATACTTCGGAATTCATAGTGAAGAAAACGAGTGAGGAGAATGTGGATCATATTCGGTACCAGTCATTATACAAGGCTGTACAAGAGAATGATTGGAAGAGAGTTGAAGATCGCGAGGTGTTGATCGCCAAGATTAAAGTATTTCTTGAGGAAACAGTTAGTCACATTCTTACTCGTAATTTAGACGCCCCCTTTTGGCTTCTGGAGAAAGATTGCATCGATGGTTGGTCCAGAATCACTAGAACGATTGAATGATGAATATGGTGGCCTAACGCCTATATTCCAGGCCGCTAGATCATTACAGCTACGGTTTACTACCAATTCATAAAGCTACAAATCATGGCCGACAGATTAACTCTGCTTAACGATCTGATCAATTCTGGTGTCCGTAGTCAGTATGTAAATTATATTAATTCTCTTTTATTATTTAACATTACTAAGGATATGATACTTATACAATTATCATGACTGATTGATTCATCTTTCAGATATAAGTCAATTTTGTTTTGGTTTCTTAGTTTTATTAGTTTAACATTGTTTCTTCGGACCGTGGACTTGCTACAGCAATCCTTTGGCCTAATTTTTTGTTGATCTCTACTGCATTTACAGGTATAGCTTTAGACTTATTGAAACGATATCCAAACTTAGCTCGTCTCCAGAACCAGGACAGAAGAAGTATTTTATTAATAGTGGCGAATAAGCCTTTGGCGTTTGAAAGTGAGATCAAGCTTGGATTTTGGAAACGCTTAATTTATAAATTGAAGGTTTTATAGCTGGAGAATTCTAAGGAAACTGCAGTAAAGTTAACTCACAAAAAACATAATACGTGAATGGTCCGAATTCATCAAGCAGCAAGGCAAAAATATACATACTTTACAGTACTGTTGCACCTACTCTGCAACAGGTTTTACAAAAAAAAAATCATCAGCCATACTTTGCTAACAACTACTAACAAATCACATTACATAAACACCTAATCAACAGCAGATTTATAGCTGAATTTAGCTAAGGTGTACATAATATTAATTAAAGAAATTCAGTTCCATTGTGTTATAGTAGAACCAAAACAGCAGCAGAACTTCAAATTTTGCCGCCAAAGTTTGCAGCTCCAGATTCCAAAACTGTGACCACCTTCATGAGTTTCCAGCATAATATCATCTTGATCGACATGAATGTTGGTGTCAACAATCTTTTAATTTTTTTTACTTTCTCTGCCGAGTCACAACATACGCAGAACTTTGTTATTCAAATAATATTACATATACAAATTCCTTATAGAATGTTTCTCTCAAATGTATGTCTCATAACCACTATAATTTTGCAGGGATTCCTGTGCAAGAATAACATATTCCTGGCCCTGAAAGTGTGGACAGAGACATAAAAATTACCTCTGAGAGATCAAAGACAAAGTTAACAGAATTCACACATTTGGGGTTTTTTCAACAAATGTTGTCTACTGGCAGAAGCTTTGGTTTGTAAACGTCCCATCTAAATATCTCTTCATTCTTATAATTATGATACTGAATGCTGCCATTTATTTTTATAGTTATAGCAGGTGCTTCGCGCCAAAAGAATATATATAATGCTCTGGAATGCCCTCATGCACTTAGGTAATTAAGCATTAAATTATATATTCTCTTAATTAAAGGAGCAGTTTGAAAGAAAGTTTCTAGCTTGTTAAATGAGTAGAGTTTAATTAATTAAATTTAGTGCCAATCAGCAAGAGCATACATGATACAAAGTTAACGAATATGCAAGCACATGAAATTGTCAGAATCATGTGTCATGACAGAGTTCTTTGGAGCCATGAAGAAGCAACTCATTATGTACACCAATTCTTACAGCCGCAATATTAGGGATTTACGAGCTTGTTAATGAAATTATGAAGACCTATTGCTTCTCGTTTGCTTTCGTTAAAAATGGTGATGACATAGTTCGACTCGCAATTCTAAATCGCCACGAAAAATTATTTAGTCTTGCAAATAGAAAAAAAAAAATATTTTACTTACATGGGATCGGGACATGAAGCAAGTGGCTGACATGAGAGTAAAAAAAGACAAACATTTTGCATTCCGCTGGAAGGTTTGTCCCTTCAAATCATATTCTGGGTGCGGCATTGCAGATGCAGAGAGAGCTACAATAGTTTAAGGTAAATATCCAACCAAGCAATGAAAGACTTATTTTTATCATCTTAAATACTTCTTCAATCTAAGGCTCGAAACTCATGAAAAGTAGAAAATTTTATATATAACATGTAGTCCTTAATATTGTCCAACATTTTCTTATCTATTAAGTTAAGGTTTTATGTATATATATTCAGGCTGTGGAAAGTTTTGTTCATCCATCCCTTCAAGAATAGTGAAAACAAATCCAATAAAACTCCTAGACAAGTGTTTACCGAATCACACAAGAATTTAGTCAGAGAATGTGAGAAATGGATGAAGGAGACTGCTTCGTCCTACACAATTGTAGCTGCACTCATAATCATAATAGTCCTTGTCGCAGCTTTCACTGTACCAAGTGGCAACGACTCTGCTAAAGGGACACCCATTTTCTTGCACAAACCATCTTTCATTGTGTTTGTCATATCAGATTCGTTTGCACTCTTTACTTCCACTGCTTTACTATTGATGCTCTTGGCAATCCTCACTTCGGTTATGTAGAAGAAAGTTTTTTGGAATCCTTGCCGAAGAGTTAATCATTGGGATAGTCACCTCGTTCTTTTCTATTCCATTCATGATGGTAGCTTTTGGTGCGACCCTTTACATAGTTTTTTGCCATCTATGGAAATGGACCATCATTCCAATTTCCCTTCTTGGTTGTCTCCCTATATCCTTATTTGCTCTTTTGCAGTTTTCTCTGTTGGTTGAGATGATCTCTTCAACTTACGAATCAAGCATTATACAACCAACCAAGCAATTCCCCAGAAGAGCTATAGAGCAATAGATTACTTTAACAGTACTGCCTTTAAATTACACGTTTTTGTCCCCTTTTTTTTATCTATAAAATGAGAGTAAATAAAATTCTTGAAATTAAGAATTACATGCCTCTAAGCCATAAGGCCTAAGTAATTAGAATGGAAAAAAACAGAGCAACAAATTGCTTTGGCATTTTCATTTTAACTTTAGGGGTTTAAATTCCACCTCTTTTATGCTTTAGTAGTGGTGTTATGATTGAGACTTCTGGAATTAAATCTAATTCTCTGTGCTTATAAAAGATGAATAAGAAAAGGCAAGGGGGGTTTAAATGGCGTATGAGGAGATTTAACCCTGTATTTAGAAAAGATGGACTAAAATTTCTTCAAAGCTACATAATTCAATGCAAATGAAGTTACTAACTTGCTTGATATTTAACACCCTAAACCTGTAAACCAGTATAAAATATAGATTTAATAGAGT
Source organism: Pistacia vera (assembly GCF_008641045.1). Lineage (NCBI taxonomy): Eukaryota > Viridiplantae > Streptophyta > Magnoliopsida > Sapindales > Anacardiaceae > Pistacia > Pistacia vera. Next base: position 97,291 of record NW_022195078.1, on the reverse strand, counting down.
TAACTTAAAATCTAACATAAGAAGTATAAGAAATAAAATGGGATATTGGGTTAGGAAAAATAAAATAAAATAAAGGAAGATAGAAATTTAATCAAAATATGGCTTTTCCCATTTTTGCCAATTGGGCTGGTCTAGATAATGGGCTTTACCTTCTTTCAATGTCTAATGTTTGGTAGCCTGTATATATGAAGATGGCTTGATTTGGTGAATGATAAGTCGCTTGATTTGGTAAACAAACTCTATTTTAAACATCCAATCTCCTTAGGCTTGCTCAAACATTTATATATGGATCTGAAATACGATCAAAATACTTGAAATATAAAATATCTCCTTCATGACTTTGATAAATCTTGTAATTTGATGTATGTTTTAATCTTGTAATGTGTAATGTAACCATTTGAACCTTATACTTTATTTCTTCTGTCTTCCCTATTGAACGTCCAACCCAAACCTGAATATCTCGGGACTCAACACTTTTTTTTTTCTTTTTTCTTTTTTCTCAATCTTCATCTACAAATATTCCCTAAAAATTTGTAAAATATTAGGGAGTCAGTAATACTATAAATTAATATATTTATACTATATCTAACTTTATAATTAATGTAATTAATAGTTGTTGGATTGAATATTTATGTTCTAGCTGCTGTCATTGAATTATTATACGTATGCTTTGTAAATTTTCTGCACTTTGTGTTGACCTTCTGACTAGAAACAGAGAGAAGAAAAGAGAAGTGGACATTAGAAATCAAGAGTAAATTACATGGAATCCCGCCAGGTTTTCCTTTTTTCTCTCACCTTGTTCAGCATATTTTAAATATTATTAAACTGTGAAAGGGAAAAGGGGGATGGTTCCTTGTATTGTAAAAAGAAATTCCATTGACAGCTAGAATGATATATAGCATCTTGGAATAAATTATTAATGAAATCAGAATGAGAACGGATAGTTGTTAGGTTAGGAACTGCAGAGATAAACCAAATGTACGATGAAATTTCAAAGTTGTATAACAAAGCAAAATCTTAAACGCTTAATCGATTTACTAAAGGGGCTAAAAGGTGTTCAAATAAGAGTATCTTCAGTTACAAACTTCCAAGAATTACAAGATATATGATGAAATTTCAGAAAAGAGAAAAGGGAAAAGATAGAGAAGATCCTCTTTAGTGATTTATGTTGTAAATAACACATGAATAGATATATGAATATCATCAACTTGAAATATCTAATTCTTGTTGAAAATAACTAAAGTTTATATAAAAGTAAGATGGTACAAATTAAAGGAAACTAATACTATATAAAGCAGTAAAGATAAGATAATTATTCTCTGCATAAATGTTTTCTTCTCCCAAGAGCAATCAACCCATTTTTTCCCTCAACATCTTTTGAAGTTTTTATTCTTTTTCTTTTGTTTATTCCCCTAATTTTCTTGTCTTCTACTCTTTGTATCAGGTCCCTTTCATGCTTTCGATTTATGATTTGCATAATTGCAAGTGATGAAGTTCAAGTGTGAAGGAGCTTGGACCTTAACCTTCAAGCCCATTTTGTAACTCTTCATTAAAAGAAATAAGATATGAAAAAGGGGTTCTGGCCTCAATGCAAGACCAGTCCATGTATTGGTTTATTTATACAGCTTAGGTTGTTACAATGATAAGATACATTTGAAATCAGCAACAGATATCAAGTACAAGATATGCGGAAGCAGAGTTTAAAATGGAATCAAGTTGTTGGAGCTGATAAGGTTGCTGCAGATGTGGAAGTCGTTGGTGATAAGTCTGCTGTGTTGAGAGTTGACTAAGTCTCTTGCTTAACATTCATGACCATATGCATGTTGACTCATTTCATATATGAGTAAAACTATTTGTACAAACTCTCATATAAACTGATGTGGTATGTCACATGGCATACCATGAGATATTAGGGGTTACCTAACTTAATGGCATATTAATGTTACGTAGACTTTCATATTACGTGGCACTCACATGATATGTTACGTCAATTTATATAAATAGTACGAGAGTTTATACAAATAGTTTTACCTTCCGTATATATAAAAAAAGATAATTACTAGTTTGAAAAACCTTCCATATTCCATAAAAATAAACACTGAGACATGAAGAACAATAGGCATAACATCAAATCCTTGAAAAAAAAAAAAAAAAAAAAAAAAAGGTGGGAATTGCTTGGAGACGAAACAAATAATATACTTTAAATAGTATCAAAGCAAAACTTTAATTTGCTTGGATGGGAAGTACAGTATAATTGATTTATCAACACCCAATTGGGTTATTACACTAGTCTTCTCTGAGGATTGGTATATATAATGAGGCAGTTGTGAAATCCGCAATCACATGAATGGCCAGATTCTTTAATTTGCTTATACATAAAGCAAAGCTAACTACATAGTATAAGGCACTCACTTTTTTCTTTTACCCTATTAAAGATTACGAGTTTGGCATGTTTTCTTCTTCAAGGCTGTTTCTAAAGCAATATAATTCTTATAGTTGAGAATAATCTGACTCTGACCCAGCTGTTTATTTTGATCTTTATTCTTTACTTAACTAACTTGCAAAGTGTATATGCTTGCTCCTTAAGATCAAGTTTGGGATCTTTAATTCTTGCTGCCCATATAGAACATTCATCGAGTAAGAAAATAATATTTTGTACACTATTATATATACTTAAATCTTTGGAATAGCTTGAAGAAAGCTCTATTGTTAAAGCAATGCCAAAGCAAAGCTTAAAGGTTTCCATTTCTTGTTATAGAATAATGTTATTAGTACAAATTACTTTTTGCAAATTAATATATTATGATATAATGAGAGAAGTAATTAACATAATTTCTCGCCAATTTATTCTCATAGCATTGATGTCAAACTTTGGGTCAACCAAATAGAAATTTGAACCGGGTCGAGACTTGTATGAGTTTACAAGCATTTTTCATTTAATACGCATCCAAGTTTTATAAATTGAATCTCAAATTCATTTGCTAGCAATGTAGATTTGACAAATTGCCCATCCCATGTTTATAGACCTCGCGTTGTCACACCGCCTATCAGATTGCAAGTGTGCTCTCGTACTAATTATCAAATCTTAGACCTAAAACAGACGATTTATACTTAGTTGGATTCGAGATTTAACAATTAAGTACTCTTAAAAATTGATATTAGGGAAGTAACTTTTAGTCTCTATCAAATTGATCAATATCCCCTATTACTAAACACACATCTACATATATATATATATATATAATATATAATATATATATATATATATATATATATATATATATATATATAAAGAAAAAAAAACTCTTTAAACATCGTTTATTTAGGCTTTTGGTTTGCATCTCTTTTCCTCTTAATTATGTTTTTTTTTAATGCCCCTTTTCTCCGATTTCGAATAAAATAAAAGTATATTTAAAAATTATTAAACATTTCCAATAATTATAGTCAATGTTAAATTGTCAAAGCAAAAACATATTTAAAGTGGGGACATTATATTATTATTATTTATTATAGTAAGGTGTTTGAGTCAGCTTATGTACATCTCTATTAATCTTCAACACCTTAGAATATCGTTTGGATAAGAGCTTTGATGACTACTCATATTAGCAATAGAAGAGAACTCGACTAAAACATTTTAAGTAATAAAACCAAGAGTCTCTATCTAACCGAAAACTAGTTTCATTGATGAATTCGATGGGCATAAAAAATTACTTCAGTATATTATTCATGCATAGGGTATAAAACCAGGGTGGCAGCATTTCACACACAAAAAAAAAAAAAAAAAAAAAAAAAAAAAAAAAAAAAAATCAGTTTCTCATTTCTTTTTCATTCAATTACAATCTCTGATTTCTGAGTACTGCTGCCATGGTGAAAAAGATGGCTTCAGGAGTGCACCAGGCAATGGCTCCAGCAGATCATCAGCAACAGGAGGTGGGTCTGGTTGGGTGTGAAATTGTTTCCAGCGTCTTGGGGCAGTTGGAGACGACCATTACGCCAGAGAATGACCTAGAAGGAGGACTTCCTGAGGGTGCCAAAAAGGAACTGAAAAAGCTTCGTGAAAATCTGCAAGAAATTCGAGATGTGCTGGCTGATGCAGAGCAAAGACAAGGGAAGGAGAAACGTTTGAGATTTTGGTTGAAGAAGCTCAAAAATACGTGCTATGACTTGGAAGATGTTTTGGATGAGTGGAACATTGCTGTCTTGAAAATGCAAGTCCTGGGCGCTGATCAGAATGCTCTTATTCGTGAGAAAGGAAAGGTATGCTTTATGTTGCCCTCCTCTTGCATTTGTTTCAATAGTCTCAGCGTACATGGTGACATTGCTCGGAAGATTAATGACCTAAGTAAAATTATAGATGATATTAACGAAGAGCAAAAAAAATTTAGCCTTAATAAGATTGGGAGGATTGATGAGAAAATAGAGAGGGTCAGTGTCTCCATTGATGATGTGTCTGAGATATGTGTTCGAGAGGATAAGAAGAGGAGATTAGTGGAAAAGTTGTGTGAGAGTGGGGTTAAAACAAAACATCCCCATATCATATCAGTTGTAGGGACGGAAGGAGTCGGAAAAACAACTCTGGCTCAATTCGCCTACAATGATAATTTGGTGATAAATTATTTTGATATAAGAATATGGGTGCGTGCTTCTGACCCTTTTGATGAGCTTAAGATAGCTAAGTCTATCATTAAAGCTCTGAAAGGGGAAGTCTTTTATATTGATAAAACTGGGTCTCTTTTTCAATGGATTAGTCGATCTATTTTGGGAAAGAAATGTCTTCTTGTTTTAGATGGTATGTCCGCAGAAGACTATCAAAAATGGAAGCCATTTTATCGTTGTCTCAAGAATGGTTTACCTGGTAGTAAGATTTTAATTACCACTCGAAAGGAGGTCGAATCAAATGATGTTTTCCAAGTTGAGAAATTGCCTACAGAGGGATGTTTGATGTTTTTAAGACATTTAGCATTTTTTGATAGGTCTCCTGAGGATTGGAAAAAATTAGAAAACATAGGTAAGAAAATTGTAGAAAAGTGCAATGGTTTCCCTTTTTGTGTAAAGATTATTGGGAGTCTCTTACGCTTTAAAAGTACCAGCGAGCAATGGCAGAAAATCTCAGAGAGTTATATATGGGAACTAAAAGAGTTAGAGGAGAAAGATTATTTTCCATTTCTGTTTTTGAGTTATAGTGAGTTACCCACAATGATAAAACGATGTTTCTCATATTGTGCTATCTTCCCGAAAGATTACAATATGAGCAAAGATCAATTAATTAAATTGTGGATGGCTCAAGGTTATCTTGGTTTTGGAGAAGATGAAGAAATGGAGATAAAGGGTCAAAAGTATTTTGACTACTTATTAAGACTATCTTTCTTCGATGTGTTTAAAAAAGATCATGATGGCACTATTTTACGTTATAAAATGCATGATATAGTGTATGAATTCGCTCAGTTTATTAGTAAATTTGAGTCTTTAACCATCGAAGTCAATGGTCTTAAAGATGCATCCTCAAACGCTGCTCACCAAGAAGCTCACCATTTAATGTTAATGGCCAGGGAGGGAGCTCCACTTGCTAAATCCTTATGTGATGTCAAAAAGTTGCGAAGCCTCATAATTCTGGGTAGAGTTACAGATCTCTCATTGCTTTGTAACGACCCATTAAAGTTATTTGATCAACAGATACCTTTAAGGGCTTTAGATCTCAGTGCAAAGCGGCAGTATGCGAATTCAGTTAAAGAGATTCCAGGAGAGATAGGAAAATTATCACATTTGAGATATCTTAATTTGTCCCTTTTAAATTTCAAAGAATTGCCAGAGACGTTATGTGAGTTATGTGCTTTGCAAACTTTAGAGCTGAGTTGGTGTACCGAACTCAAGAAGTTACCTCAGGGGATTGAAAAGTTAATCAACTTGAGGCACATAGTAAACAATGGAACTTCACTAGAGTATATGCCAAAAGGAATCGAGAGATTAACTTGCCTTCAGACCTTAAGTGAGTTCTTTTTGGGTGGTGGCAGCGGCGAAGCATGCACCCTAGAGTGTCTGGAAAATTTGAACCACCTCAGAGGGTCTCTCAGTTTAAAAAGGTTGGGAAATGTGAAAAATGTGAATGAAGCCAAGAAAGCAGAACTGAAGACAAAGAGAAATCTCCTCTCTTTGCATCTAGATTTTGAAACGGAGGAAAAAGAGAAGGTGAATCAGGAGGAAGAAGAGATTCTTGTAGCCTTGCAACCACCTTCTGATATAGAGGGGTTGGAGATTCGAGGATACAGAGGCCGTGATATTTCTCTTGATTGGATCCTGCCATTAGAAAAACTGAGTATGTTGAATCTCCATGATTGCATGAAGTTTGAGAATTTACCTGCTTTGGGAAGACTTCCATCCCTTGAATCACTCTCTATATGGAATATGCAGAGTGTGAAACGAGTTGGTAATGAATTTCTGGGAATCAAAAGTGGTAACGCATCTGCTATTGTCTTTCCGAAACTGGCGTCGCTCAAATTTGTTGACATGGAAAAATGGGATCGAATGCTTATAGATGTACCGGAAGAGTCAATAATCATGCCATGTCTTCGGTCGCTATCATTTGTACATTGTCCGAAATTAAGCAAAATACCAGACCGCATTCTGCAGAAGACAACTTTGGAGGAATTGAGTATCAATTGGTGTTCTATTCTAAAACAATGTTACAGCCAGAGGAGTACTGGAGAGGAACGACACAAGATCACATCTCCAATATCATGATTGATTTTGCATATGAGCAAAGAAACGGCCATGGGATTTTCAAACAGCAACTGAAGTTGTGACAGACTTACAGGTAAATGCATAAGTATAATTTCAAGAATTAATCCGGTAAAATGTTTAATATATTTTTGCTATGTGTATGTCCACCTACTGAACAATTTTGTTTCTCCATTTTGCAGGCATCAGTAGAAAATTGTACTATAAATGTCAACTTCTTTTGAATCTGATCTTTACAGCCCAGTTAAAGCAGAGATTTCTTGAACTATAATAGGCCATCATCACCAATAAGCAAAGGTGATTTCCCTTAAGCATCTTGTATAATCTTCTGTCCATATTTCTATATGTTTGCTAGTTATCACAATTTCATTTTATTGATCTCAGAGGCACACTAATTTCTTGCTGCACTGGCTTTAATGTCTTCCAACAACATTAGTTACTCATCTGAGCTCTGGTTTCTTTTCTTTTCTTCAAGAATAAAAAATAGGTAACATAGTACTAGACGTGTATGCGCTTTAGCTAATCCTTATACTCTTTTGAGTTAGTGTACTTGATCAGAATGTTTTACTCATTTCTGGAATTTTGTTGTTTCTTAACAGAGACAGGACATATGTATCTAATGAATCAAATGTTTCTGTTAGTGAACTTCTCCGCTGGCCACAAATGGAAATTGTGATTTGGAAATTAAGAAAACTTGATTAAGGCATTTCAAATTGATGCACAGAGACAAGTTCAGCAAGTCATGAATTTGCTGAAGAATTATTACTAGGCTTGGCTGACTGCAGTTCCTGTCCCTCCTTTTCTTTCGCCCACCTGGAGTTTAGCTCACAATATGATATTTTGTTCTCAGGTATCAAATCTCATCTGCGGGGAATTATATTTTATCTAGGAAAGAGTAGATAATACTATTCTTCCGAAAATATATGCCAAGGACCAAATATTTGGTCATAATTATGAGACTGTTTTTGATTATTTTTTCACAATGGTAGATTGACTTACTAGGCATGCTTAGTAATGGATGGAATTTTGAGATTTGTGTCACAGAGCAAAACGATTTACTTTGAAGCCTTCAAGCATGGGCCTATGGCAAAATCAATAAGGAAACAAACAGAAGATGTGCTCATTGCTTGGTAACTTTCGTTAATCTTTCTATAGGCTTTTTTTTTTTTTTTTTTTTTTTTTTCATTATAAAAAATAATGTTATTGATATCAGGCCATTACCCTATGTAAATATGGTTATGTTGCTTTCGATATGACACTTTTGAGGTTTCAACTCCAGACTTCAGCCCCCCAATCACAAGAAGCTTGTCGGATAACATTTCATGTGCTCCTCATCTTATAATGTTCTCAGCCTATTCTGATGCCAACTATAGCAGCTTAGGCCTAACAGAGTTCTGCTTTCAACTTAATGTAAGTATCTTTCACCCAAAACATATTTACTTTGTACAGATATCCAAATTTTATAGACTAGACTAGCTAAATACTCATTCATAGCGATGTGGTATGTAACACTTTTAGGCATGAAACAGGAAATCGAGATTGCTGGGAAGAAATCAAACCCAGAAATTGTTACTACTTGGAAGCAGGAAGAGTTGAGAAAGGAAGTGGAGGCCATTACTTGGCTTGTTCTTAGGATCTCATTGCTCTTTCATGTTGGTCTCCTAAAAGGACGAGAGTATATAGAAGCTTGAAGCACAAGAAAGTGAAATGGAACATATCAGTATAATTTTCTGGTTTTCTTTCATTGAAATTAATCCATCCTTTGGAAAAGCTCTTAAAACTCAGAATATTGTTAATGATTTGGCGTGCTGAAGTTCTTTTTTCTTAATGTGTTATAAAAGTACACATCAAAATTGTCATGCCTCCTCTCGAGTATTACTTATTCCGTTGGATCCCAGTGCTTCGAGAGACTCAAGATCCCAAAAGGAAGGTGAATTTTTCCCTTTTTGAAAGCAATTTATAAAAATCCATTTATAAAACTATTGTGATAGTAATACAACTCAAAACATAATTCTAAAAGTGCAAATCTTAGAAAACAGTTTACACAAAATACTGTATCACATTATTCTAACATGTACACACATCATGCCGATGAACATGCGTCTATGGCTAACCAAAAACGTACAACATGCGCATCATGTATCCTGTATGCAACTTGAGTGGAAAATCATAAAATGGTGAGCTAGGAAACCCAATGAGTGGATAACATAGTTGATAAATGAAAATAACTTTTAACCTTAAACTTGCATAGAAAAAACTTGCATTTCATGCAACTTGTGACCATTTCCTTAGCGAAAACACACTTTCCTTATAAAGTTTCCAAACACTTATCCTTATATAGTTTCCAAACACGATAAATCCTTAATTTATACCCACTCTTACTCACACCAATACTCATCGAGTGTTCACAGTTTCTACCCCAGCCTATACCCGTTGGATATACACAAATTCCACATCAGCCTATACTCAATTGGGGATTTACAAATTCCACCTCAACCTATATCTGCTGGGTAGTTAACAACTCTCCACACCGTTAGTGCAACCACCACCACCACCACCTCATTAGTACCCCAGGACATACGTTGAACCTCTCGATTCTCAGCCCCTAACACAGACAAATAAACTAGCTACTCAGCTAAGCTATTACCCGCCTAGAGAGCCATCCAGAGTCAATACTCGCCACCTAGGCCAATACCAGCCTAGTGTAATAAAAGGCCAATACTCCCTGGAATATTCAACACAATACACATTATGAGCATCCTTATGCCAAAGCATGTAAATTAGGGGTGAGCGGTTCCGGGTACCCTGCACTTTTCCGGGGAACCGGAACCGGAACTGCACAGTACATGTTCCCAAAAAAAGGAACCAGAATCGGAACCGCACAGTACAGGTTCTTCAATTCAAGGAACCGGAACCTAAAATGCTTCCGGTTCCTTTCCAGGGTACCCTGTAAAAAATCAATTACCCCCCTATTAATTTAAAAAATAACAAAAACACCTTATAAGTTTACAAATACACCCCTAACAAATTTTCGTTATTCATTCATTTGTGTCCAATGTAACTCATAACCTGTAATCTCTAAGCAACGCTTGAATTCAACCAATTCATCACAATTCACATAAAATTCGTCAATCAAAACCAAAACACAAACAATTATTCATCACAATTCCAAAAATAACTTCACCAAAATCATTTAAAAAAACAACAATTCTTAATACTAATTACTACATTGCCATTTGCCAGGGGTCTATTTGATAAGTTAATAAATTATTAATGTTTATAATTTATTAATTAATGTTATAATTGGTTAATTGGGTATTTAATATACCAAATATAATTAGTAATTTAATATTAGAAACAAGTAATGTATAATTAAATAAGTGATCATACTATAATGTAAATTGTAATGTTATAATTATTAAGTGATCATACTACAATGTAAATTGAATGTTATAATAATTAAGTAATATATTATTTTTATATGTAAATTAATTAATTAAATTGTTAATCATAATTAGTATTTTAATATTGTTTATAATAGAATGTTATAATTAATTAAATTTCTATCATTTAATTAAGTATTGTGCTAATGTAGTAAATTAGTAATTACTAAATTTAAATATAATATATAACTCATAATCAATTAAGTAATTATTTAATTATGTAATGTATATTAATTATATGATCTTACATAATGTATAATGTAATATTATAATGAATTAAGTAATCATACTACAAATCTTAATTTAATATATAATTAATTAAATTCAAATCATTGATTAATATACTAATGTTTATAATGGGTTATAATTGATTAAGTAATCATAATCAAAATATATAAGTAATGTTATAATTAATTAAATTTTAATCGTTTATTAAGTAATGTAATAGTATAGTAGATTACTAATGTTTATAATGTAATGTATAAATTCATAACTAATTAAGTAATTATGTAATGATTTAACTATATATGCTATAATTAGTAAGTGATCATATATAATGTAATATATAATATTATAATTAATTGAGTAATTATTTAACATAATGTAATGCTTAATTAATGTTTATAAGGTAATGTTATAATTAATTAATTTCTTATCATTTAATAAGTATTGTGCTAATGTTTATGTAGTAAATTAGTAATTACTAATGTTTAAAATTAATATCATAACTCATAATCATTAAGTATTATTTAATTATGTTATGTTATATTAATTATATGATCATACTATAAATAGTATAATGTAATGTTATAATGAATTAAGTAATCATACTACAATTCACAATTTATATTATAATTAATTAAATTTCAAATCATTAATTAATATACTAATGTTTATAAGGAATGTTATAATTGATTAAGTAATCATATTCAAAATATATAAGTAATGTTAAATTAATTAAATTTTTAATCGTTTAATTAAGTAATGTAATAGTACAGTAAATTACTAATGTTTATAATGTAATGTTATAATTCATTACTAATAGTAATTATGTAATCATTTAACTATATAATGCTATAATTAAGTAAGTAATCATATAAATTATATAATAATCATAATTTAATTGAGTAATTATTTAACTATAAATAATGTTAATAATATTTATAAGATAATGTTATAATTAACTAAATTTTTATCATTCAATTAATATTGTGCTAATGTTATAGTAATTACTAATTACTAATGTTAAAATATAATATCATAACTCATAATCAATAAGTAATTATTAATTTGTAATTGTATATTAATTATATGATCATACTATAATAGATAATGTAATGTTATAATGAATTAAATAATCATAATATAAATCTATAATTAATATTATAATTAATAAATTTCAAATCATTTGATTAATATACTAATGTTATAATAGAATGTTATATGATTAAGTATTAATTAGATAATAAGGTAATGTTATAATTAATTAAATTTTAATCGTTTAATTAAGTAATGTAATAATATAGTAAATTAGTAAATTACAATGTTTATAATGTAATGTTATAATTCATACTAATTAGTAATTATGTAATCATTTAACTATGTAATGCTAAATTAAGTAAGTGATCATAATATATAACGTTAATTATAATATATAATTTAATTGAGTAATTATTAACTATAATGTAATGTTAATTAAGTTTATAATGAAATGTTTATAAGGTAATGTTATAATTATTAAATTCTTATATTATTAAGTATTGTGCCAATGTTTATGTAAAATTAGTAATTACTATGTTTAAAACATAATATCATAACTCATATCAATTAGTAATTTTTATTATTATATGTAGTTATAATTAATTATATAATATACTATAATGTAATGTTATAGTAATTAACTATTAAATAATCATACTATAAATTTTAATGTAATAATTATAATTAATTAAATTTTTAACATTAATTAAGTTTACACTAAGTTTATAATAAAGTCAATTAATTAAGTAGTAATCAATTAATGTAATGCCATAATTAATTATAATATAAATCAATTAATTAATGTTATAAAATTATAATTAATTAGTAATCATTTAACTATAATGATGTTATAATTGATTAAGTATGATATTAACTAGTAATTAAATTTATTAATGTTATCAATTTATCAATAAATAATTATACTTTTACTAATTTTGATTTAGAATACTCTAGAAACTGATAAGTGAGTAAATACCTAAATATATTATTACTCAATCAAATATACTATTTTATTCAAAAATAATTCTTTTAATAACATTAAAAATGTAAAATACTTTTAATGGGATCATAATTCCAATTATTCACTTAATTGATCAAAACTTTAATATTAATGTATTATAATATATTAAAGCTTTTAATATGGTGTAATTTATATGTAATAAGTATAATTGTATTCGTATATTTATTTAATTAGGTTATTCTAAAAATTTAACTTTTTATATTTTAAATTTTTTTATATGTAAAATAATAGAAACTCCCCAATTATTTACATTTCACAAATATTTTATTATAGTCCAGGTTCCAAAATAGGTTCTAAACAGCTTCCAATATAGGTTCCAAACAGGTTCCAAACAGGTTCCAAAACAGGTTCCAAAACAGGTTTCAAACAGGGTACCCCCTACAGGTTCCAAACAGAGTACCCTTTTTACAGGTTCCAGTTCCGGTTCCGGTTCCTCCGGGGGTAAGAACCGGAACCGGAACCGCACAGTAGCGGTTCCAAAAAATTGGAACCGAAACCTACCCGCACAGTGCAGGTTCTGGGTAGGTTCCGGTTCCGATTCTTACCCCCAGTTCCAGTTCTACCCGCTACCCGTGCTCACAATTGTAAATACGATTACAACATTCACAATATTACAAAGTATACCAACTTGTAAACTATTAATTAACCCCCTATATTTCATTCATTGTATTTACTCCAAAACATTTTAGATCCTTAAATGTTTACAATTAACCCTCTGCCTATAGGGGTGGGAAAAGCTAGTTAATTGAACCGGTTGGGGCATTTTTCGAATCGAACCAGAAAACCGGGTCAAGCAAAAATCCAAATCGAAACCGAACCGAATCAGTGTTTAAACCGAACTGAATAACCAGTTCGAAAAACTGGTTAACCGATTTGAACTGAATTTTAAATAAAAAAATTAATCCTCTTTGAATCAAAAGTATTCCCGTCGGAGGCAACAACAGATTTGATTATCTCACGATTAATCTTGGAATGGCACCCTGAACATCTGCAAAAACTCATAACAATAAGTTCTAGACACAATAACAAAAGAACACATATTAATCAGAAATAGAGATTAGAACGAGAAGCCACGTACCTCAAAAGTTTCGTTGACGATGACGGAATTTCTAGAACTGAGATTAAGAGGAAGCTGTTTCTTTCCTCTATGCCAAACAACTAGCTCAGTTGTGAGAAAGAGAGAGTACGAGAAAGGAACTTGAATAATTGAGTCGTTTTTGGTTTGAGAGAAAGAGGAGATAACAACTTAAATGGTAAAGTGGGAGAGAGAATGAAGAAGCACGAGGTACGCATCTACACATGAGATGTAGAAATGAGAGAGAGAGACGCCGAGGTGTTGGGTTGGGTTTGGTTTGACTCGTAACTGTAAGCAGCACATTCTCCCATGTGATGTTCTTGACAATATCAGAAAATACTTAAATATTAAACAGGACACACTTCCCCTATATTAAATATTACTTTTTTGTTAAAGCAGTTTTAAAATCCAGATTCGATTAACCGGTTTGAAAAAATTTATAAACCAAACCGGATAACCGGTTTATAAAATTTTGAAAATCGAAACCAAACCAGTTTACAAAAAAATCGAATCTTTGGTTCGGTTTCAATCCAATTTTTCAATTTGGTTCGACTTTTGGACTTTTTTTCCCATCCTTATCTGCCTATGCTTCAATATTTGCAAAACTGGCCAACTACCCCGAAAGATCCTTCCATTAATTACAATTAAATTCAATACCTCAAAACCCAATCAACACAACTTGAGATTACAGATTTTAGGCTCTACCAAAGTGAGATTCCACTGAGTATTGAGAGATTCAGTTTTATGGCTTTGCACATGCGTATTGAGAGGTTACAGTGCTTTGCCTAGGCATTGAGCTTTCCACTAAGTATTGAGAGATTTTCAATGGCTCTGCTTGTGCAATGATAGATCTTGTCGAGTATTGAGAGATTTTCTCAGCTCTGCCTATGCGTGGGATGCCCACTAAGTATTAAGAGATTTCCTTTATGGGTACTAGTTATGGTGAGAGATTTTAGCATTAGATACGAGACGGTTTTCAGAAAGAGTTTTTAGTTTTGTTATGATATTGGGTTGTGCTAGTTCATGAGAATTGGCTTTAGATTTTGAAATATGATTATACAAATGTTTTCCAAAAAGCATGAATATTTACTACATGCCTTAAATGTTGTTATCAGAAATGCTATTAGCTTATAATTATTAGTTTATGAGAAATTGTTTAAATGTTGTAAAATGATTATTAGGAAAGNCCACCACTAAATTTACAACTAAGCCTTCTTCGCTAACAAAATCTACAACTAAGTCTTCTTCTAAAAAAAAATCTACAACTAAGCCCTCTTCTCTAACTTCACCGGCCGCCACCATCACCGAGGACCGCCCCTTGAAGCTATTAGTCCCCTCTATTGATTCTAAAGCTGCATTGCTCTCCACTTCCGTCACTAACTTCTCACACGACTCTCCAAAACTCAGATCTACAGAAACCACTGGTTACTTTGGTGTCGCTAGAGAGGAACTCTCAAGTTCTGGTATTTTTTTATATATTTTAATCAGATTCTTTTGCCTACTAAACCAAACATAAAAGAAGTAATTTTTACGTGATTTTAGCATGTTTGAGGTTATTTTTCTTATTTTTTCTGGGTATAAGTAATTTTTATATTTATTTTAATCAGATTCTTTTTCTGGTTGCTGAGACAATTGAAGAATAGGGATGGGAGGCAACTTCATTTTAAATTTTATGTTTCATTTATTATTATTTTTTTAATTTCTGGGTGGTTGGGAACTCAGCTAAGGCTTCCGCAATTTATTATTATTATTATTTTTTTTTTAATTTTCTAGTAAGCCAAACTTTGAAGCAGTAATTGTCAGGCAATTTTGGTATGTTTATGTTGTTATCCTAAAGCACTGGGCATGAACCCACCAAGGTAACAAGATCGACATGTTTATGTTGTTACCTCTTTCGTTGCTGAGAATTTTGAGAGATGAAATGGAAGGCAAATAAAATTGTGGGTTTAATGGTTTATGTTGTTTTGGTTTCTGAGTGGTCGAGGACTCATTTTTATTCTGTGAACTCATTTTTCAACCATTTTTGCTTGCCAATTAGAGTGTAATTAGAAGTAATTGGATTGAACTATGACGGTGTCATTTGATTATGATCCACCAATGCTGTATATAGAGGAGATATTTTCCATATTGTGTGGTTTGTTCCTGTAATTTATGGTATAATGAATAAGTTGACACATTTTTTTTTCTTCCATTTATCTGATTATAGAAAAATTTGGAGTTAAAAGAAATGAATCGTGTGATGTTACAAAAATTAACTGAACTCAAAAGTAATTGTGTTTACTCCTTTTTCTTAATTGAATGTGGAGCTTGTTAGTTGTTATTCAAATGTTCTAATTGGTTTCATTTATTCTCTTATTTTGCAGTTGATGCTACTGTTAGTTCGCCCAATTCAGGAGGGACTAATAATGCTAATGCTTTAGAAACTGTATTAGGGATACCATGGTTTTCTACCATGTCTAACAACAACATTTCACTACTTCGAAAAGAAGCCTTGCCTGAGAGGAGACAAAAATGGATTTTCAAAAATACAGAGACTCATCTTTCTGAAAAGTTAGTGAACCTGTGTGCAAATAAACTGGGGGCTGATGCTACTCTTAATGAATTTGGTAGATTGGGGCAAGAAACTGGTGTGAAAGAGTACAATTCATTAATAAGGATCTGCATTGAGCGGGCTAAAGATTGTGATCATGAAGATGTCGCACTAGAAGAACAAATTTGCAAGGCTTTCCAACTTTTCAATTTTATGAAGGAGCAGGGTTTTCGGCTAGAAGAGAAAACTTATGGTCCACTTCTTATGTATTTAATTGACATGGGTATGATAGAAGAGTTTCATTTTTTCTGTAAAGCCATTGAAAGTGGAAATTCTCGTTCGGATCCAAGACTAGGTTACTATGAGATGTTGTTGTGGATCAGAGTCAATGATGAAGAGAAGATTCAGGAACTCTGTAACTGCACTGCAATTGATTATGAGGGAGACTATTTCAACTTGATAGGCACGTGGTTCAATGTCATCTTGTCTCTATACCTGTTTCTTGTCAATAAGATTTTTTATTTCATTAGCGTTTTGGTTCACCCTTGTGTTTTAATAATTGCCTACTTTGCATTACTGGGCTTACAAGATTCAACCCTTGCATTGCAGAGAATTACTTGTTAGCACTTTGTGAAAGCAAACGGAATAGTGAATTTTTGCAACTTTTGAAGACTATGGACATAACAAAGGTTTCCTCACTGGACCATGCAATGAGTATTTTTAAATTCTTGGGGAGGCCAGGGTTGGAGTCCTTTGCAGAGAAGTATCTTTGGGCATTAAAAGTATCTGGTATGTACATGGTTTTTTCATTTTCCATGATCTGGAAACTTCTTATTAAGCATTTACTAAAGTCTTATTTACACATCCTCCTGATATGTTTGGGGAATTTATATCTGAGTGCAGGTACAATTTTGTTGCTAGTGTAAGTGACAAAGTTTTAGGGCAAAAACTAATTGCAGTTGCAAAATAGAAGCAGAATAAGAATCAAGGAGCCTTAAAATAAGTTGCTAAGTTAGAATAAATCTAGGCATTAAGTCCTGGGCTCTTTTTAACAGCATTAATGTATTGAATAGGAGAGAGGCATGCCTTGGGTCTTCCAATTTGGGGCTAGTCATTGGTGTTAATTTTTCTATGGAGCTATTGTCCATACCAAAATCTTTACTTTGCTAGGGACCCTTGCTTTCCAAATCAGAGTTGAGGAATATAAATAGGGATACTAGATTATCCACTAAAGTTTTACAATATGATTGGAAGAGAACTAGCCGTACTTTTCATCATCTATTCATATGGAAATACTAGTGACAACCTTGATTTCTTAAGCAAAGAAGTTATTTGTTTATTTGTATGCTGTACTTTTACAAACATTATTTATATTTAATATCATGATTTTCTAAAATTGTTTGATAACTGTATGTATTCTTTTAACAGTATGCAAGTATGTAAAACTTTAATGATATTCTAAATGACTGACTTTGGGTAGTTCATTATGCAATTATTTGTGCTGATGCACCTATGCTGTATCTTTCATTTGCTTCCTAAACAATTAAGTTCACTTACCTTGTCTGTGGAATCTGTAATAGAGAATGTGTAGGGTCTGATGGAAGACTAGGAACTTGTTATTAATAAGGCTGTCCATGCTTGGCAAATTTGCAGATTATGGAGCAGAGAATGTCTCAAATGTCATCTTTAGCTACACCTTTGGCATTCCAAATTTAGAGGTGAGCAGCTTCTCATCAATCCTCTTCATAATTTTTTAGAGACCATGATCCTATGAGACACCCTTAAGTTCACATGCAATTTGCTATTTCATTTTAAAAACTTCATTGTACTTTTACTTCATATAAAACTTAGAAAACTCATGAGCTGATTGGTTTTCTAGAGGGAAGTTAAAGTAAAACCCTTTGGTGTGCTAAATCAAGTAAACCATAAGTTCTCAAAAGAAATCATATAGCCATGTTTAATTATGGCTTAACTGGTTGGAGTTTTATTTTTCGCATCTTATCTTATTAAGAAATTGTAATTTGTTTCAATTGTGATAGATTCTTTTGAGGAATATATTTTGGTGTGACAGACAAGCCGTAGTGGAGTTTTTTCATTGAAATCTTTCTCTCTTTTTGTGGTTTGTGGATGGTTTCTGTTTCTAAATGCTACATTTGGACCTTTTTCCTGTTGAAATGGCTTGTTTTTTAAGGTAACACTTTGGAAAATGATAATGTTTCTAGACTCTGCCTTACCAGTTCAATTTGCACCATTCCTAAGGAGCAAACACTGTAAGAATCTAATTTTTGTCGACTTTGAAGAGCTTGTACTAGTTCACCATCTTTAGGCAATACTATTTTTGTTTGTAACCTCTTTTATTTTTTTATTTTTTATTTTTTTTGGCTCTCAATCTTATTTATGTTAAAGTTTGGGAAGGTTACTTTACCTGGGACATTTTTGAGGAAGCTAAAGTTTTTTTTTTCGAAGTTGAGAGAGTATCATTTAAACTGATTTTCTCTTATTAAGTATCCATACAATTAGTCAAGTTTTCAGGGTCTCTATTTGTTTATCTATCAGTCATCCATGCAGATCAATACCTGCCCCTCACTTTTTAGCGGTCATCAATTTGGAAATTGTATTTTCGCATACAAGCTGGGTACTTAGGAGTTACATTGCAAATTTTTATTGTAGCATATTCTTTGCATCTTGTCTGCAATCAATATCTTATTTTATGTTGTATGAGTTATGAATTTTTTGGCATCTAAAAGGCTTTAGTTATATATGAACCTTTTTTTTCTAGTTATGTGACTTTTTTATTGCTTCTATGCATGAGCGGTATTGCCTTAAAAACTGATCAACTTACATGTGTTTTTCATTTTTGTTTTCTTTACATATATTGTTGTAAATTGAAGGTTGAGGATATTATTTCAAAGTTTAGAGACTTGCATGCCAAGCTGGAGATCAAACCTTCTTCTGCCTCCTATGAGAAGCTCATTGCTTATACTTGTGATTTATACAGGGTATGAATCCAATTTCTTTGTAGAAGGAGAAACTGAATAATCAAATGAAAGAGGAAAAGAAAGATGAAAAATTTGAACATAGTTTTTTAGGATTATGATGTCATGTGGATTATTGAAAAAATGTTTTTCTCTCTCATTTTTTAATCTAATTGTGTTATTATACAGTTTTTGAATTCTAATTGCTATTTATTTGGTAGAAAATTACAGTGAAACTAATATATGTTTGATGCATTTTGAAGGTGTATTTGGCTCTTGATATAGTTGACGAAATGTCTGAAGCTGGATTGACACCATCCATAGAGACACCAAACTCTGTTTTGAATGCTTGTGAGAAGGACTTTACGCATAATTCCGTATGTAGGTTTGACTCTGACCATTTTCTTGTTTGTATTTTTGAGTAGTTGTTATGAATACTTAGACTTCAGGTTGTTAGGACTCACTAGTAATAAGAAACACAATTTTAATTGCTGAATTGCTGGCAGTGATTTCAAGAGTCTCTTTATTTGCGATGTATAACGATGATGAACTAATAACAATGTCATACCGGACAATTTCTTTTGTGGTATTTCTGGGTATATTAAAAAAAAAATTCGTGTTTTTGGTCTTCTTTGATATGTGAAATTTTAAATATCCATTTCTAACATATGAACAACCAATTTTTATAGTGCCTCTTATAAAAAGTAAATAAATAAATAAACGAAGGAAGTTGGTATGAAAGTGAATCAACCATGTTTGAAATCAAGTAATCCTAAACTTTAGTTCACCGGAAAGGGTCGTGACTTCTGATTGTTAGCTTAATTGTCTAATATTGTCATATTACTGATCTCTGTTGGTGCACCACATCGATTCTAGCTATGGTGTAAGGAGATAAAACCATAGGAGGTGAGTTTAGTAGTGATCTAGTTAAATTATACTCTTTTGCTACGAAAAATATGCCTTTTAGTATAAACTATTTAGTATTAGTCAAATATATATATATATATATATAAAGAGCCGTATATATTCACGCATGGCTAATACTTGGTGTTGTTTGAATCTATTTTTGTTGCATTTGATTATTTGTTCTTATTTCAGGTTCATCGAGTCTATTCGATGATCTTCCACCATAACTTGAAGCCAAATAGTGAGACCTTCAGGTGCATGATAAGTTTAAGTGTGAAAATGTATGATGTAAGTAGCTGTGCATATCTGTGTTGATTTTTTTTTTTTTTAAAATATTGTGATATGCTAAACACTTAAGTATCCTATGTTTGAAACTTAAACATTATACCAATTTTTGTTGAAACTTTACTGTTCCAATATAGTTTGATGGTGCATATGCAATGCTCTGTGATGGAAAGAAAATGAATTTGATGCTAACTGCAGACATGTACAATGCTATAATGGATGGATATTTTCAACAGGTGACTTCTTCACTCTCAATATATGCTATTGAATTTATGATGTTTGTCTCATTTTGTGTTTTGACTTGCTATACGGCTAAATGCACTGTAGAAAGACATGGCTGGTGCTTTAAAGGTGCTTAAACAAATGGAAAAGGCAGATGTGAAACCAAATTCTCAAACTTTCATCTACCTGATAGAAAATTGTAGCAATGAAAAAGATATTGCGAAGGTAGTTTAAGATTCCTGTTTTAATGAGAAGTTCATTTTATCCTTCTGCCTATGAAGAGTAGATACTATTTTATTGTCATTGATAAACAGTTTTATGATGTTCTCCAACAATTTTTTTTTCTTTTTCCTTTTCATCTTATTGCCAAAGATGGATTTCTCAATAAGTGATGTGATAATTTGGTTTTTTGCTTTTAGTATTATGAAGAAATGACGTGCTCCGGAGTTCAAGTTACAAAGCAAGTCTTCATGGCACTTATTACTGCATATGCATCTTGTGGAGAGTTTGAGAAGGCAAAGCAGGTATTGGTGCATGTCACATCTTTATTTTGCTTGAACCCATTGAATGCAAAAGTTGTTTCCGATTAGTCATTGGAAATATGAGACTTTTCTGCATGATTTGATTTTATGCTGCTGCATATTGGATAAAAACATCTATGCTTATGGTAGACTTGTCTGCATGATTTGATTCGATGTTGCTACTGCTTTTGGATAAACATATATCATATTCTCCATTTTGTTATATTATTTTGCTTTATACAATTAATCCATGGACTCATATAGTGTGATATACATCTTCACTTGTGCTTAAATCCATTGCATTGCTTTTCTTGATGTAGTTTAGCTGATAGTAAATTATTTTTTTGGGTGTATCTAGATTGAACTGTCAATTTATGATAATCTAATGTATACTATTTTCCATAATAGGTGATCTTAGACAAAGGTATTCCAATTGAAAGCCTCAATGAAATCAAAGGATCACTTGTCGCAGCTCTTGCATCGAATGGACAAATGTTTGACGCCCTCGTCATATATGAAGAAATCAAGCAAGCTGGAGGGAGATTGATGCCTGAAGCTGTCTTAGCTCTTATGGTAAGTTTTATATAGAGATATTTTATGTTTTATGTTTTGTCAATGCAATGACAATATCTATTCTTATCTTAGGTTCATATCCATTCTGAAGAAGAGTTGAGTAGAAGTATTCAGTTATTGGAGTATTTGGATGATTCAGACTATTGGATGGCTGGTTGCAAGGGAGTGATCTGGCACTCTGTTCGATTTAAGAGCTTAAGGTCCAGATACAAAACTCAATTTTTTTTTTTTTTTGTCTAACCAATTTACTTAGCCAGTTTGCTTTCATTGATCCTCTTTCATTCTAGCTTTGCGATTCCTTTGCTCAAGCAACTCAAGGATAAATATGGGGTTATTTCGGAAACCTTTTTGGTTCAGGTTTGCTCCTATTATTTTCTTGTCCCATTTGTAATATAATCTACTTGCTCTAAATACATACATTGTTGGTCAGCAAAATTATTATGGTTGGTTGGATTACATATTATAGTAATAGTATATGCAAACTTTTAATACATGTTCGTTTCCATGTTTATCAATGAGTATGCAAATATCATGTGTCTACTCAGAATATTGTAATATCTAGATTGAGTAATACTATATGTATAAACAAATCTTACAAAGATTTTTGTACAAATTGATGTAGCAGAAAATAAGTGGAAGAGTGAATATGATAAGTTTGACTTTTCTAATTCCCTTTTCTATTCATTTTCTGTCACATCAGTTTGTACACGAATCTTTGTAAGATTTGTTTGTATATTTAGTATTATTGTATCTAGATTTTCTTTGGATATTTATGATATGATTAAGAATTAATATGATGAACCTTGTATTTTGTCCTTTCATTTTTATTACCGTGTAGCTATTCTACCTAATAGCAGAAACAGAGCCTACCGATTTACAATTTGGCTTAGACTTCCTTCGGATCATTAAGAATGAACTTCACCTTGCTCCATCAGCTGAATGTTTTGATTATCTTTTGAGTGTTTGTGTGAAAGAGAAAAATCTGCAAATTTCTCGTTTGATCTGGAAAGAATATGAGACAACAGGTCTACCTTACAATTCTCTTAGTTGTTTTTGGTAAGACATACTTGTTCCAGTTTTTATGTTTATGTTTTTTATGAATAATGACGGTCTTATCTTTCTCCTTAACTTATAATCGAATGCTTTTCCAATTTTTTGCAGGATGTATCGAGCCCTTTTGGTTTCAGGTGATTGTCGGGGTGCAGAGAAAATATATAGTGAAATTCCAAAAGATGATCCTGATGTCGGTATGCTTATCAGGGGTGAGCATGAAAATTGGGTAGAACCGGATTATTACTATGGTCCTAGATTCGGTTCCCTATTTGGAAATGGCCTGTAGAGGATAGGTTCTGGTTTCGAAACCGAGGTTAGTGTACCCTGTTGAGAATCGAGGGTTAATAATATTTCATAAAATTATGGGGGGTATATGTAATTTTCCCTTTACGGTCTACCAAGCAAATTTATTGTGCTCACAATTACTAATCTTAGTGTTCCTTTTTTTAATTATATTATTCATGAATATCTGCTGTTTTTGAAAGATTAATTTAAGATTTTAATGGAGTTCGCGACTTTTTTTCACCCAAATAATGGCTGAACAATACTTTACCATTTAGAGACTTTTAAAATACGATTTTATTACCCAAATTAAGGTGGCAGTGTGTTGCGCGCATGGTTGATTTTGTCAGCGTTGTTACTCTACTCTCTTACTATTTTTTTCTTTGATTATCACTCATTAAAATTCTTTAAATTTTGTTCTTGTTGACTTAGTCAATTATCGACAATCGTGTGATTAAAATTTGTGCAGTTGTGTCTCACAAGTTAAATTTTGATCAATTATAACTACTAAAAGAATAATGTTACGTACACTAACAAAAAACTATGGCTTCGTTTGGTTTAAAATTTGGGGGTTTTGGGAAAAGTTTTTTGAAAAAAGTTAAAAAAAAGTTGAATTGGGCGGGTATTACAAGGTAGGATTTATAAGTTAATGAAATGGCTCCTATATTTGTTTTTTTACAAAATACCTCCTATAATAAAACATTAAAACTTAACAAAAACACCCTTAACCCACCCTCAAATACCCCCAGTCGGCCACCACCACCGGAAGTGGTTGGAGTCGTCTTATCGACGCATGACCGGCTGGATTTTGCCGGTCATGTGCCGCTATGGCCTTTTCCGGCCAGATTTGGCCATATTTGCTCTCAACGACGGCCAACAAACGACAACCGTTTGTTGCCCGTCGTGACCGACTGTTACGGCCAAAGATCTGGCCGTCAATGGCCAGATCTTTGGCCTTAGATCTGGCCTTTTTCGGCCAGATCCACCGTAGATCTGGCCGAAAAAGGCTAGATCAGCTACCGGCCAGATTCAGTCGGTAGTGCATCATTCTACCAGATTCCGACCATTTTCCGACGGTGGTGGCCGAAATCTGATAAATGTGGATTGTTGGAGTGTTTTTGTAATTTTTAAAAAAATATTTAGGGGTATTTAATTAAATTAACAAATTTAGAGGGTTTGAAAAAAATTGAATAATATTGAAAGTAGTATTCCCAAAAATGAGAGTTTTTGGGTATTTTACTGTTTAACTTTTTTGGGAATACTAAGAGTAGTATTCCCAATTTTGAACCAAACGAAGCCTATACAATCCAAGTACTAATTGACGTGACAGACCTCAATTATTGCTCGACAGTTGCGCTCACGGTTGATTTTGTCAACGTTGTTACTCTACTCTCTTACTATTCTTTTCTTTGATTATCATTTATTAAAATTCCTTAAATCTTGTTCTTGTTGACCCAGTCAATTATCGACAATCGTGTGATTAAAATTTGTGCAGTTGTGTCTCACAAGTCAAATTTTGATCAATTATAACTACTAAAAGAATAATGTTACGTGCACTAATAAAAAACTATATAATCCAAGTACTAATTAACGTGACAGATCTCAATTATTGGTCGACAGTTCCCTCCAAAAACTAAAAAAACAAAATTTCAAAATTTCAATTGTTAGTACTTGAATTAGTATAATTTGGTGAGTCCACGTAACATTATTTTTTTGCAACACAAAAAATTAAACACTGACCTTTACAGTCACATGTCTTCCTCCCATTGGATCAATCCACCACCTGTCAGTCATGAAGTGTTAAAGTTCATCATCCATGGTTCATGTGTGCTACCATCATTGATCCATCTGGTGATATGTGGGCCAAGATTGCTCTTTTAACGAGGGTCTAGCCAAACATCTTGGAATAAATAACCTATCTCAAGAATCAACTCAGCCGCAAGGTAAGCTCCAGAAGCTGTAAGTGACATGTGGGCCAAGATTGCAGACCAGGCACTCACAGGAGGACATTGTTCTGTTGCTACCAGCTTCCTCAAAACAGTTGATGCAGGAACTGGTAAACCACATTTAGCAAAACCGAGAGGGAGATAAATCAAAGGTTCCTTTTCAAACAAATTATGTTTACTTTCCTCAAAAGCTTGTTCCACCACCCCATAAGCTTTCTCAAGCCAAGTAGTGTCAAGGCTTCCAGCAAAACTTGTTATAACCTTGTTCAAAACAGTTTTTCGAGGAAACCGATCCATCTATATGTGTTGTTCAAAGAACTTCCACACATCAGCATATCGACGCTCATCAACCGCATTTTCTATTTCCAGATTCAGTTTTGCAGGGTGTCGAGCCTGGAACAAGATCGTTCCAGTCATACTTGCAAAATATCAAGTTGCATACGCGAATCTGTTCAGGTCTACCAAGTACCAAGACAGCAGTTTTAAAACCTGAGTACCTCAACGAGTAGCCAACAGGCTCATAGACTCTTACGCGACTCCAACCCTCCTGAATTTGGAGTTGCGAAATCCTAGCAGAGTTATAACCCTATCAGTAAGGAAAGAAAACATATGACGCATCAATTTCCTCACGAAAAGCATTATTTTTGGTCCTGCACTGAAATGGATTCAAAAATCAGAACTTTATGATTGAAACCCTAATTATGAAAGAATAACAGAAGTTCCAGTAAAGATTATTTTTTCTTAAATTTTACCTTGACACTTTGATTGAATATACTCCATGTATGTGACCTATATTATACTTTTTTTCTAACTTCATTTTCAGTTCATCTTTATAACCTAGATACATGCTTCTCCTAGCAAAGCACTCTAATTGAAGAAATTAAATTCTTATTCCTATAGTACTTTGATAGAGATAATTAAGAAACAAACACATGAAACTTTGAACTTTACAAGAAAGAGTTCAAAATGATTAGAGGAAGACGAACCAGATTGAAGAAGAAGGGGAGCAGCTGAGGCTGGCGCTGGCCGGCGGCGGTAGCAGTAGAGTAAAGGAACTGGAGTTTAAATTTGGTACGTGTTTGTTTAAAAAAATTTTAAAGGGCACTTTTGATCTCCCCTCATATTTTAAAGTTTTCAAATATAACACGAAGCTTCCCAGACCACCATGAATTAAATGGATTGTTCAATTTTTTTTTTTTCAAAAGTTACTCATTATATATTCACCCCTTCAATATGTTTATGGGCTTGACTTTGTATATTTTTTGTGTTAGAATGAATAATTGAAATTTTTGAAATGTATTATTTATGTTTTGTATTTGTGTTAAACTATTTCATTTATTTAATTTTTCATACGTTATAGGGTTTTTAGATTGGCAGCCGGTCTCAATTTTCATTCTCACCTCGAAATCAATTTAGAGAGGAGTCTTTTATACTTGTTCCCACATTTCGAAACAATATTCTCAATTCGAATGAGTCAAGAGTAAATTTTGTGGAGAATTTTGTCATTCTCATGACATACATATTAGAAGAGCTACACGAACAAAATAACTATGTTGATAGGTCTTAAAAAAGAGATTCGACAGGATTTGAATAACAACACTCATTTGATAAAGGAATATTCATGTTACTGACGATAACATTATGGAGGCGTTTAGTTGGAGGTAACGTGGGATTACTGAAATTATGTCATCTTATATTACTTAATTATTGATTATGTAAAAGATTCAAATACGTATAAACCAAATATGGAAACTACAACAAATATGGAAACTGCAATTGTGAAGTAGCCAGGCAACGGTTGAGCTAATTCCACTCGGTCAAGAACATAATCATGGGACAGCTCATGCAAAGACACATGCCATGTATAGCAGCCATGAGTTTAGCAGACACGTTTGAGCAGAGTCTTGTGACAGCTCATGCAGCTGATTTCATTCTTGTAATTTAATAATTATTTCCTTGTAAAGCAAATGCATTTATTTATTTCCTTTGTAATACACAAACAGTTGTATACATTCAATAGAAATACAATTCACTCTCCCACGAATAAAGTGTGGTGAGACTTCTCAACATCGGCTATTTCTCTCATTTTCTTCTTGGTATCAGAGCCACAAACACTGTGAGGGTTAGCTCCTTCTGCTTCCGCAATTATGTCTTTAGTTTCTTTGAATGTGGGCAACTTTGTCACACTTCGCTTGAAAGCTGAAAATTATCCTCTATGGCGAGAGCAAATACTTGCTCTGGCTGAAAGCCAGGAACTTGTGGCTTATCTTACTGGTGAGACAACACCCCCATGAAGCTGTACTTCCACTTCAAGAGGGTTCGGATCGACCAGCTGCTGCCAACCCAGAATTTCTCAAATGGCGAACTGCAGATCGCTTATTGAGGGGATGGATCATCGGTACCCTTTCTGAAGAGGCACTTGGCATTGTAATTGGATTGGATACATCGGCACAAGTATGGACTGCTCTCAAGGAAGCATATGCTCAATCATCTCAAGAACGCCAATTTCAGCTTACACAGCAACTCAATCATATGAGAAAGGATCCCGAAATGTATCTCAATGACTATCTCCGTAAGTTCAAAGGGTATGTGATAGTCTCTCTAGTATTGGATTTCCTGTTGATGATAAAACAAAGGTTTTTTCTCTATTGAATGGTCTGGGAGCGAGATATGAGCCATTCACTACTTCTATGCTCAAGCCCCCAATGCCAAACTATGCCGAAGTAGTGCCCCTCTTGCAGAGTTATGAAACTCGTATCAACCTCCATTCTCTTGACTCTAGTGTCTACAATGCTTTCTATGGTCAGAAGAACAACTTCAAATCCAACAACAAAGGCCCTCGCCAATCAGGTAATTTTTCTTCAAAAGGCAAAGGATTTTCTCCTGCTAACCAAGCTACTGTTAAGCAGAATTCTCCAGGATAGTCAACTACTCCTAACAACTTCACCCGATACACTAAGGCTGATCTTCTATGCCAAATCTGTGACAAAAGAGGGCATACAGCCATTCGTTGTTGGTACAGGTTTGATCATTTAATTCAGCCTAATAATGTTCCTAAAGCATTTGCTGCACTAAATCTTGACTCGGCAAACAACACTAAGGAATGGGTGTCTAATACCGGAGCCTCTGATGTGACCTCTCATGAAGGTATTTTACAAAATTTAAAACCTTATGTTGGTTCAGATCGTGTCTTGATTGGCAATGGCGATTTTTTAAAAATTACACATACTGGTGATGCAATAATTGGGTCAGGATCTTCACAAATTAAACTAACCAATTTTCTTTTAGTCCCTGACTTAGAGAAAAACCTGTTTTCCATTGGCCAATTAACTACTGATTATCCAGTAAATTGTGAGTTTTCTAATGACCATTTTGTGATCAAGGAGGGTACTCATGAAGGGCCTCAAGCAGGATAATCTCTACACAGTTAAGAGCCTCACCAGCTGCCTTTTTCTCCTCAAGGTTTCGAGCAGTTCCAAGGGACATCTGGCATCAAAGGCTCGATTGTGGCTAAACTCCAAAGTCATGGTTTTATTCAAGTTGTGTCCAATAAAGTTGAAAATAAAATGTGTGAAAGCTGTCAGTTAGGGAAAATGTCAAAACTCCCTTTTCCAGTTTCAGTGTCTGGTACTCTTGGTCCATTTGAGAAACTTCATGTGGATTTGTGGGGTCCTACTCCCGTTACTTCAATAAATAAATTTCTTTATTATGCTGCTATTGTGGATGATTTTACAAAGTTTTTTTGGCTGATCCCACTAAAAAATAAATCTGACTTCTTCAATCAGTTCATATTATTTGAGAAGTATGTTTCAAGGCAATTTGAGAAAACTATTAAGGTGGTGCAAACTGATGGAGCTACGAAAATATGAAATTTTGCATCAAGTTTCGTGTCCTAATACACCTGACCAGAATGAATTTGTTGAACGGAGACACAAAAATATTAGAGAGTTGGGTCTAACAATGATGCTGCATGCTAATGTTCCAAAATATTTCTAGGTGGAAGCCTTTACAACTGCTGTATTTTTTATTAATAGGCTTCCTACAGCTACTTTGAATTGGGAGTCACCATTTTATATGCTGTACAATAAACAACCTGATTATGGATCACTTCGGGTTTTTGGTTCCAGATGTTACCCATATGTGTGGGATCAGAAAAATAATAAATTTGACCCCAAGTCTCTCCCTTGTGTATTCTTGGACTATAGTGATCGTCACAAGGGTTATAGGTGCTATATCCACCTACCAAAAGGACCTTCATATCACGCCATGTAGTTTTTGATGAAGACCTTATGCACTTTAAAAATTAGCATCCTAAAAAGACCATTACAGGTTGCATGGTTACTGCTTTTACAGAATGGGATCCTTTAACAGTTGCTATACATCCGTACTCAACACCATCACAGGAACAATCAACTCCTGATGTACGTTTAAAAAAATCACTCACGCTCTCTGATTTAGTTTCTGATGCAGAATTTCAGATGGAATCTCTCAAGTTCTTCAGACATTTCAACTCCCCTGTCTCAACTGGAAGACCAGACAGCAATCGAAAATCCCACTCAGTCCATTGCTGCACAGGATCAAATTATACCTCCTGCACCTTCCCATAACATGCAGACAAGATCAAAATCAGGTGTCCAAAAACCGAATCCCAAGTATGCTCTGATTCATCAGTATGATGCTATACTAAGACCACCCAAAACAATTAAAGCAGCTATTCAACATTCGGGATGGAAACAAGGCAATGGAAGAGGAACTGTAGGCCTTAAATCAAAATGGTACTTGGTCACTTGTTACTAGACAGCAAACAATGAATGTTGTTGGATGGTTTTAACACCCAAGGTTAATCCAGATGGCTCTCTTCAACGCTTAAAAGTGAGATTAGTAGCCAAAGGCTACCATCAAGTTAATGGAATTGACTTTACTGAGACCTACTCTCCTGTGGTAAAGCCAGCCACAATACGCCTCATTCTATCTGTAGCTGTGATTAAAAAGTGGAGCGTACGCCAGCTAGATGTAAGGAACGCCTTTCTTCATGGACTATTATCTGAACAAATCTTTATGGAGCAACCACCAGGCTTTGTAAGCAAAGACAAGCCTGATCATGTCTGCCTTCTTCACAGAGCCATATATGGCTTAAAACAGGCCCCTAGGGCCTAGTTTGACAGATTTAGCTCTTTCCTCTTTGAAACAGGTTTTTTCTGCAGCACAGCCGATCCTAGTCTCTTTATTAATCATTCGACTCATGGTACTATAGTACTACTTCTCTACGTGATATCATCCTCACAGGCTCATCAACACAATTAATTAATGACTTTGTGGCTAAGCTGCACAAAGAATTCTTTATGAAGGACCCAGACGAACTTAGCTATTTCTTGGGGATCGAAGTCAGTCATGTGGACAATGGACTGGTGTTACATCAATCCAAGTATGTCATTGATCTCCTTGAAAGGGCATTCATGCAGGATTGTAAACCTATACATACTCCTATGGCAGAAAAATTTAAAGTTGCCATCGACTCCACTGCTCTTTGTGATCCTCAAATGTATAGGTCACTTCTTGGTGCTTTGCAATATCTTACATTAACAAGACCCGATCTATCATTTAGTGTAAATTATGTTTCTCAATTCATGCAAACTCCAACACAAGATCATCTTACAATGGTCAAACGAATTCTGCGTTATGTGAAAGGCACGATTCATCAGGGTTACATATCCAGCAATCAAGCTCGATGGAGCTTTATGCTTTCTCCGATGCTGATTGGGCTAGATGTCCAATTACAAGAAGGTCTACAACAGGCTATTGTACGTACATTGGAAGCAACATCATCTCGTGGAGTGCAAAAAAATAATCAACTGTCTCTTGCTCAAGTTCAGAAGCGGAGTACCGTGCAATGGCTCAAACGGCTGCATAAATCACTTGGATTACATTTCTCCTTCGTATCTTCAAATTCCATTGAAGAACCCCCCACTCTTATTTTGTGATAACATGAGCTCATTATTTATGACTGTCAACCCTGTGTTTCATGCTCGAAGTAAACACATTGAGCTTGATTATCATTATATCCGAGAAAAGGTCTCCTTGGGTTGTTACAAACTCGTCACATGTCAACCTCATCCCAGATTGCAGATATGTTCACCAAGCTACAGACAAGACTTGCCTTGACACAACTTAAACACAAACTATGCATGGTGACCCTGCCTAGTTTGAGGGGGGATGATAGTAGAAGATTCAAATACGTATAAACCAAATATGGAAACTACAACAAATATGGAAACTGCAATTGTGAAGCAGCCAGGCAGCAGTCGAGCTAATTCCACTAGTCAAGAACAAAATCATGGGACAGCTCATGCAAAGATACATGCCCTGTATAGTAGCCGTGAGTTTAGCAGACACGTTTGAGTAGAGTCTTGTGACAGCTCATGCAACTGATTTCATTCTTGTAATTTAATAATTATTTCCTTGTAAAGCAAATACATTTATTTATTTCCTTTGTAATACACAAACAGTTGTATACATTCAATATTGTTATGCCCAGGAAAATAAAGGGCTGACGTGGGAAAGTCACGTGAAGGGTGACCTGCTCCCGTCAGAGCAACACGCACACGTCAGACCTGCCAAGTGATATGGAGCTCACACACGTCCATTTCCCTGCAATAAGTCGTGCGATGTCAGCTTGGGAAAAGGAAAATGGGACGTAAAGACGGATTAAATCCTGACAATCACACCAAACCATGGATTTAGTGATGATTATACGCTTCAGTTTGATATAAAATGAAGAAGACCCCTTCATTAGGGGGATTCAACCATTTTTCATACAAAGAAATCTCTCTCCTGTAAACACTTTTACTTTTCAACTTATGTAAGTCAGCCCGCAGTCGCGACCTGACCCACACTAACATCAATACAAATCAGTGGACGTAGGATCAGCTACCTTAGCATCCGAACCACTTAAAAAACTCCCTTTGCATTTATTTCGCTTTATATATTCCATTTTCATGTGTATTTAACAGCCAATCAACGTTACGCACGTGAGAATTCGTTGGTGCCTAAACTGAGCATCAACAAATATAAATACAATTACTCTCCCACGAATCAAGTGTGCTGAGACTTCTCAACATCGGCTATTTCTCCCATTTTCTTCATTTACCACGTTTGGTTGTTAAGTAATATAAGATTCTGGTAATCTTCAAATACCAATAGTAATTACTATTGGTAATATTGAAGGTAATTTAATTGTCTCCATTTTTTTAGGCATTGTAAGATTACCAGGGTAATTTTTTTTTTTTATAATTCTATCCCTTATTAATAAAATTTTAGGATAATAATGCCCTTATTTTTAAATTTATTTACATGAATGTTGCTTTTACTATTTCACCCCAAATAATTAACTTTTTGGACAAAATTACCCTTGAATTCAAAACAAATTGCAACCCACCCAAGCCACCACCCCTATCCACCTGCCTCTGACAACCACCGCCGCAGCCGGAAAGGAGCACGGAAGGCTGAAAATGGCTGTCGTGCGCCGATATGGCCATTTCTGGCCGGAAATGGCCAGATCATGACAGATCTGGCCGTTGACGGCCAGATTGATGGCCGTTAACGGCCACGTCTAGCTATCAACGTCCAGATCCGTTGATCTAGCCATTGATGACCAGATTGACGGCCGTTAACGGCCACGTCTATAGCCGTTAATAGCCATCAATTTGGCTGTCAACGGCCAGATCGACGGATCTGGCCATTTTAGACCAAATCTCTGGCTGGAAATGGCCATACGGTGCACAGAGGCCATTTCCTGCTTCTGTGCACCGTTAGGTTGCCGGCGACCGGCAATGGCTGGGTTGGTGGGGGTGCTTTGTTGATTTTTCCCAACTTTTGTTATGAGGTTGTTTTTGCTAAGTTTTTAAATGCAGGGGGGGTTATATAATCCAAATTATAATCAATATTAAAAAATAATATAATAATAATATTTAATTAGAGGATAATTCAGTAATTTAAATAACATACCCACCAATTTATTCCTCCCAACCAAACATATTAATAAAACATACCCACTAATTTATTCCAACTAACCAAACACATTTTCCTAAAGATTCCTAGCAATTTTCAAGGTAATCTAACTTTCCAGTAATCCAACATTCCCTGAACCAAATGCACCCTATGCTTTAATTTAGTAAGCCTCTTTTTTCTTTTGGGCTCCTTAGATGCATTTGGGTCAAGTATGTGTAAGCTACATTATGTAAATTGGACTAAGTTTGTTAGATGAGCCCAACACAAATTCAAGACCAGTCCAATAGAAGTTGTAAGCAAACCCACCCAAATCACTAAAATTGTCAAAACTCAAAGTAAGAAACCACCCCCACCCCCCCCTACCACAGGGATGTATACAAGCTACGCCGAGCCGAGTATCTCAGTACTCGAGCTCGGCTCATGATGAACAGTTGCAAGCTCGAGCTCGAGCCGAGCTTAGTCAAGCTTCAATATTTGTGTTCGAGCTCGAGCTCGCGAGTATGAAGTTGCACTCAAGCTCGCTTAAACGAGCTCAAACGAGCTTGAGCCTAATCGAGCTGAGTACTAAAATATTGTATTTTCTCTTTCTCTCCTCATTTTCTCTTTCTTCTTTTCACCTATCAGGCTATCACCTTGTTTTTTTTTTATTTTCTCTTTCTCCCCTCATTTTCTCTTTCTTCTTTTCACCTATCACCTCATTTTGTCACCACATCTTTTTTTTTCTCTCTTTCTCCCCATCCTCTTCTCTTTCTGCCTTATTCTCTTCTCTTTTCTTACTTCTTCAGATCTTCTCCTTCTCCTTCGTCTTTTTTTCTTTTCTTTCTTCTTTACTTTTCCATATTCTCTTCCCTATTCTCACCTCCTCTTCTCTTTCTTCTTCTGCTCCTTCAGATTTTCTCCTTCATTATTTTTCTTTCACATTCTAAGCTTGAATGGAACCAAGGATGAATGAAGGTGAAAGAGAAGATGAATGAAGTTGGATTTTTGAAGCCGAAAGAAAAAATCTCAAATGGGTTTTGAGTTTTTGTTTGAGCTTTAAAATGGGTTTATCGTTTTTGTTTGTGAATGGGTCATGGGTGTTGTTTGTAATTTTGANGGTTCGTACCACCGCGAGGGTCGTGAAAGTGCCCCTCACAACCCATCGTCTTCACACGCCTCTAGTCAGCGTGTGTCAAGTGCGGCCGGAAATGCCGGCCGAGGCGAGGAGGAATCCGATCTCCGGACCTTCCTGAACCGCAACCGAGAAGGCAGGGCTTGCACGGGTGAAAGCAACCCTCAATTGGCTCCATTACTGCAAATTGAGGAGCTGCAGCGAGCTCTGGACAGGTTAAGGGAGCAGCAAAACGAAAAGGCGCAGGTCGCCTCTACATCCCCATTTTCTCCTGAAGTACTAGCCGCTCCACTCCCACCAGGGTTCAGAATGCCAGATATGCGGCCGTGTGATGGAAACTATGATCCGCAGGATCATTTGTATGAGTTCAACGACCTGATGGAGCTCCACCAGGTCTCTGACCTCGCGAAGTGCCGTTGTTTGGCTGTGACGCTAACTTTTCACGCCAAACGGTGGTTAAGGTCGCTCCCAGCGGGATCGATCAGTTCGTGGCCTCAGATGAGAACGACGTTCTTGCGACATTTCCAAGCCAACCGAAAATTTTCAATGCCTTTGAGCTATCTCAGCAACATAAGGCAAGAAAGAGACGAATCCCTGCAGTCTTACGTTGACCGCTTCCACAGGGAACTCAACAAGGTGGCTCATGCCCCAGAAGAATCCATCCGAACTCTTATAATAGCTGNAGATGCCATTTAAACTTATTGTGAGTTTTTATAGGTAGTGCTATATATTATTCTTGCAATTTTATTGCAGTTTTTAACAAATTCCCATAAAATTATATCACTATTTTCCTGTCATACCATTCACACCCACAACTTCGTTCTCTTTTCAACTGAAAATTCCAAATAAAAGGAACATTGGGACAACTATTAAACATGTTCTTTTGTTCATCACTGCTTGCATAATTGTGACAATAACCATAACATCATCCATGCATAAGAAACAAACAAAAGAAATGAGCAACACACCACCCATGAAAACAAATCACCATTAACAAGACAATTAGCTGGTACCACCATAAATGTCATTGCACAAACCTTGCCTTATTCATCAATAAGATGAACCACTGGAACATAAGCAATCTTTGACTCATCATTTATGTAGCTTTCAATCAGAGCATGACATCTTGTAATCTTCAATTCCTTGAGGGAAGTAAGGCATTCTATCCCTTTTGGAAGAGATGACAATTTGCGGCATGTTGTAATCTAAAGTTTTTCAAGTGATGTGAGATTTTGGAACCACTCTGGTAGTGCTTCTAAGTTTCTACAATATTCAATCTGCATGTACTTTAAAGTGTTAACAGATGCTTGAAGAAGAAGTTGGGGCAAATCCACCAATGATTCTAAATAAATAATTATGATTTTTTTAAGACTCAACCACAACTCAAGATCTTCTCCTTGCAATTCCATCTTCAAATTAATCTGGGGGCAATTCCAAATCATTAATATCTCTAATTTTGTCAGGTAGTTGATAGTATTTGGTAACGAGATCACAGAGCCCCTTCCTAGAAACAACGTTTGGAGGTTTTTCAGACCTTGTATCCCTTTAGACAAACGTAGTAGACTGTCGCACCTAAATAAGCACAAATATCGAAGGGAACTCAAACATCCAATTCCATTTTCTGAAAGAACCTCCTCTTGTGTGGTTATTTCCAAGTGTCTAAGGCAGATCGTCTTGCCTATGTTTTTAGGCAACTTCTTAATCTTATAACAACCCGAAAGTCTTAACATTTGCAAGTTCTAAAGCTCGCAAATAGATTCAGGGATCTTCTTCAATGAACCATTCCCAGCTAGATCGAGGTACCTCAAATGTCTCAATGTACCGATAGAATCTGGCAACACTTCGAACAATATATTACACAAGTGTAGTGGTTGGAGGTACTTGAATTTGGATATATCTTTACTAATAAATGATCTAATAATATGCACATCTTCGTATTTCTCTGCTATTGGAAAAACAATGCTTCGAACACTCCTTGAGTTATCAACTACGAGTTGTAGAAATTCTTCACCACATAACTCTGTCTCACCATGTGAAAAGTGCTGCAATTTCCCATCAACTTTTTGGCTTCCAAAATTTATGAATGCAGACTCACCTTTTGTCATTGATATTGCAAGATAGTACTTTGAACGTCCAACAATAACCATGATCCAATAAATCCTCTAAGAAACCCCTTGACCATAAATATTTTGAATTGCAACATCTTCTAGCTCTTCAGTTTTATCAGAGGTTTTAAGAAGTCCAAGTGACATCCAATATTGGGCCACGTGATGACCGTTATATTCATTATCCTTTAGAAACAAGCAAAGATAAGTAAAACATCGCTTCAAGGGAGATGGCAAATGATCATAACTCAATTTCAATACTGGTAAGATGTCTTCATTATCTTGATCCACCTGCCAGTTGTCATTTTTATTTTTATTTTCAACCACTCACATTCCTCCGTGTTTGCATAAAGTAAGCTCTGTAAAGATCTCACAGCCAACAGAACTCCTTTACATTTTCCTACAATGTCCTTCCCAATTTCAATGAGCCTTGGAAAAATGTTTCCCTTCTCCATCTTTGAAAGCATACTTCTTAAATAATGACAAGGATTCCTCATTGGAAAGACCTTGTAGAAAATGTGAGGGACCAATGCTCATTATTTCTGCAACTCTTTTACTTCATGTGCTCACAATAATTTTACTTCCATTGACACCATTCACCAGTAAGTCTTTCAAGTCAATCCATTTCTGCGGCCTCTCATTCCAAACATCATCCAAGACAAGCAAAAACTTTTTACCTATCAAAATTTCTTGCAAACGCTTACGAATTTCATCTCCTTTTAACTTGTTACAATCCTCACATGTTGCAGAATAAACAGTTTCTTTCATCAATTTGGTGACATCGAAGTCATGTGACACGCATGTTCACATCTTTAATGGAAAGAGCTTATTTACTCTTTCATCATTATCAACCATTTTAGTAAGAGTGGTTTCACCCGAACCCCCAATTCCAACTATTGGAATGACAAAGACATTGATGTCTGTTGGTTGCATTAAAAACTCATGATCTTTTTCTTTATCATTCTCTCTTCCAATAACATAAGAAGCACCCAATAAGGGATCAGTCTCTCTCCCCTTTGGAATTACATGCCTAACTTCAGCAGGAGTACTCTCAGTAAGAGAAAATTTACTCCTATCACCTACGATATGATTAGACCTGGCAAAACGGGTGGGTGGGCCGGGTCAAACGGATACGGGTCAAACGGGTACGGGTCCTTATACGGGTCGAGATATATGGGTCCAAAATATTGGACCCGTGCCCTACCCTATAGGGGTATGGGTGGACTCGTGGGTGGACCCGTTTTTTCTCTCACCAGATTTTAATTTTTCTTTCACCCTTAACAGTTTTCAATTATGACAGTTACACCCCCAAAATTTCTACAATTTTAATTTTTTACATTTACACCCCCTAAATCAACTACTCTAAATTTAATTAAATTTAGAATATAAACAAATAGGAACCAAAATAAACAAATAACACATAAACAAACAATAACATATAATACAAAACTACAAATACCAACCAAAATAAACAAATATAAAATCACTAATCAGTTGAATTGAATACAAAATACAAAATAAGGTCTCAAAGCAAGTTGAATTGAATTTGCCACCTTCAGGAAGCCAGAATAATAGTAATCTTGTTGCTGCAAAACAGTTTTCAAATAAATTAGAAATGGTAGCCTTTAGGCCAAATGAGATGGTGGCAAGGAACATGAATCTGATGCAGCCTTTACCTCCAAAGTAGCTTACTAGAATGTACAACTACAACCAAAAGGGTTGCTTGTTTCCTTATATATAAAAACCAATGTACTGTACAGAAATATTTACACAAACTATGAGATGGATGTTGATAATTACATTGTGATCAACTAAGAAATGGGATTAAATGTTTACATTAGAATAGTAAATGTCAAAAGAGAAAACAAGATAAGGCAACTTCCTCTTTGGCTTTTTCTCTGCACATGTGCACAAAATTCCATCCCCACCACACCTAGATATGCCAAGCTTTTTCTACTATTTTTCTTGTTCTTGTGGGTAGTGTACCTTATGTCATACACAAATCAAATGAAACGTATATCTGCCACTGGAGCTGATGACGTATGTACACTCAACATAACAACAAAAATTGCCTCTGCAAAATTTTCACTACTCGGCTTCAAAGGAGATTTGTCATTTGTTTTTAAACTCTCGCATTACTTCAAGTTTTTGCCACCATTAACAGCTGTTGTTGCATGCTCGAATCTGCAAGGAAAAAAACAGCAAATCCCATGTCTATTTGCAGTTGGTCTCTAATTCTCGGCTTTAATTTTTGTCATGAAATCTGAAAAACAGCAATAAATCATACTATCTTAGCAAGTTCTTTGAGGAAATTATTTCATGATTTTACCAAAACAGGCATAATAAAATATCATCAGCTGAGAAAAAAATTGCTATCAGATAATCATTACACAGATCTACGAGCTGAAACACATTCAAGAGACTCAACGAATGCACACCGGTATTCCCCACCTGCAAATGCAGCCCAACACAAACACACTCAATGAAAACAACTCTACACAGATCGATGTACAGGGAAAGCTCAACCAAACAACAATAAAAGTGTAAACAATTTTAATCTCACAAACAAAAATTAAAATACAAAATCAATAAATAGAACAATTCTTCAACTTTTAGCATCCAATTCTTCAATAAATACAAAATCAAAGGAGAGTAAAAATATGCAGTAACCTACATTAACCGTTCAAACAAAAAAGAAAACACAAAATGTGTCAAAAAAACAAAAACAAACACACAAAATTTGAAAGAAAAAACGGAAAAACCAAGGCAAAATACAGGAAATGTGTAGAAACACATTCTCCGTCACAGATCTATGAGCTAAAACACATTCAAGAGAAAATGAGCTTACTAAGGTAATAGGAGCTCCAAGAACTGGAGTTTAGGAGATGACGAGCCGATGCCACAGTCCCGACAACGTGAGAAAGAAGAGATGACTAGCCGACGAGGATGAGCGAGGGCGACCGGCGACTGTGGTACTGGGAATGGGAATGACAGACTGGATGAATGAATTAGGTGAGGTACTACCGTATTGATGACTGACGAGTGACGATTAATCAAAGAGGGAGTTGAGGTACGAAGAAGATGGCAAAGAGATTGAGATTGAGAGGATGAATTGTTATGTTGATGATTGAGAGAGATGAGAGGCGGCATAGAGAATTACTGAGTTAGACTTAGGGGGGTTAGAGTTAGGGATTTGAAAAACGGTTATACGTGGGTGCCCACGGGTTCACCCATATAACCCGTCAGTATACGGGCCTGGTACGGGTACGGGTCCAAAAAAACGGGTTTAATATATTAGACCCCGTACCCTATATTTTTTATCCTTTATGGGCCGACCCGCGGGTCTGAACCCGTTTTACCAGGTCTAGATATGATCTAGCATTTCTTTAATCTCTTTGATTTCATGACTAATTTGATATCGAAGAACAACAGGATTAGAGCTTGAAAATAATTGTCATACCTTTCATAATGTGCTCCTCTTTTGTCTCACCACTTTCCTCTGGGAGCTTGAAACTCGAATTCTTCTAAAACGTCCTCAACATCAAGGAGAACATCCTTAAACTTCTCAAGCCAGTCACACAACTGATGATCTTGTGCCTGCTTTTTCTCAGCATCCAAGAGCACGGCTTGGATAGTGCTCAGGGTTCCTTAAGGCTTTCTAAATCACTTTCAACATTCCACAACAAGGACAGTTGCCGACCCATAAGAGAACCTATCTTTGTCAGAACTTCAGTCGCAATGTCATATGGAATTGATTCTGCCATTTTCTCTCAGAAGAAACGAAGAGAGAAAGAGAGAGAATAAGGTAGTTTGAAGATGACTGTGTAGGTAGTTGTGAAAGCAGTTTCATCTCTAACAAGGAGAGGAAATGAGTAAAGCACGAAAAGAATCCAAAAAACTTGTCTAACAATAAGAGGAAATGAGTAAGGCACGAAAAGTGTCCCAGAGAGCCAAAACTTCTCAAGACAAGAAGAGAATAGTTAGAGCGCGAAAAGTATATATGAAAGGAAAACTGATGGAAGGTGATAAAATGTGACCTCCTCTCTGTGAACCATCACATGGCAGCATTATGGTTGGCTGGTTGCTGAAATTAAC
Organism: Pistacia vera; assembly: GCF_008641045.1. Lineage (NCBI taxonomy): Eukaryota > Viridiplantae > Streptophyta > Magnoliopsida > Sapindales > Anacardiaceae > Pistacia > Pistacia vera. Next base: position 57,146 of record NW_022195078.1, on the reverse strand, counting down.
GGTCGATTTGAAGTTGTATATATATTATTAATTCTTCCAATATATATATATATATCTCAAATGGATGAGGCAATAAAAATCAATAATAATATACACTATGGTCCCTCTACTAAAGGTAGCGGGAAGGATTCTTTACGGACTCCAAATCAAGTTCTTGCATCAGAGATGAGACTTCCAATAATTTATTTGTACATAGACTTTATCCACATAAACAATTAGGGGGTCCAATTCTTCACAATTAATGGTACATATTTTATACATTGAAAAAATTCATATTTATTTTTAGTGTTTTCTTTTTTCTTTTTAATTATTAATTTTAGCCATTTATTCCCACCAAACACCTCGTACAATTGAATATATTTCCCCTTTTTTTTTCTTTCTTATTTTATAAATTTAAAAACACAAAAATATTATTTATATTGAAAATTGTTAGGATTATTTTAGAATTAGGATAATTGTGTTAAGTCTTTTATTATTATCTTTTATAATTATGTTAAGTCTTTTATAATTATCTTTTGGAATTATATTATTATCTTATTAGGATAGAATTGAGATTATCTTATTGTCCCTTTATAAGTAGAGTCCTTTTGAGACTTATTATCCCTTTACAATTATAGTCCTTTTGGGAGTCAATGGAGTCAAGTGTAAGGCTATATAATAGCCTAAATCTAGATTGTGGTAATCAATGAAGAATTTTGTCAATTAATCTCTCTATCTCTTGTTCTTGGAGGTCTATGTTCCTTATATAAACAGATCATATCCCAAACCCTATCATTGGTGCTCTTGTTCCCTAGTTATGGCTGAAGGCACTCGCTTGCGTCTTTTGGATGAGCAGCTTGCTAAAATTACAGCCCTATAATCTGCCCAAGCAGAGACTCTCACTTCTTTAACAGAGAAATTGGAAGTTTTGACAGTTGGTTTTCAAGATGTTACTTTACAGATTTCAGCTCTGAACAACAAGTTCGATCAAACCTGCCAGTAAAACCAACATTCTAGTGAATCATCTTTAGATTTGACTGGGCGACGCGGATCGACTTCTGAGAGTTTTTTTCCCAAGTCTTTCCCTTTAGAAGTCCCTTATTTTGATGGCACGGATCCGCATGGCTGGAGGTTTAAAGCCAAGCAATTCTTTGATTACCATAATATCTCTACTAAGCAACGATTAACGATCTCTTCCTTCCACATGGATGGGCCAGCTCTTTCCTGGTATCGATGGATGCATTCCAATGGGCAAATCCGTTCTTGGCATTCTTTCCTACAGGATTTAGATGTTCGTTTTGGGCCTTCGAAATTTGTGGATTACCAAGGGCAGTTGGTGAAACTTACTCAAACAGGTTCTGTAGTCGCTTATCAAACATAATTTGAGGACCTCTCTAATCAAGTTTCTGGCCTGCCAGGTACGTTCCTTCTAAGTTGCTTTGTATCAGGGCTTAAACCAGAAATCCAAAGGGAGGTGAAGTCCTTCCGTCCTCACACCCTCAACCATGCCATGAGTCTTGCCCGCTTGCAAGAGGACAAGCTCCAGGATCTACACCTATACTTGCAATCTGTTGGCCCCCAATCTTTCGATCCTATTAAATCAATTCCTAATGTTCCTTTAGGGCAGCAAGCCGTTTTGCCAACTCCAAACAAATCAAATTCCTTGCCTATTAAGCGACTCACAGCAACAAAGGTTTGTGCTATAATTGCGATGAGCGCTTTCACCCTGGGCATCGCTGCACGGCCAAGTTCTTTCTCTTGTTGATGGAGGATTGGGATGATGAGCACGAGGATGAACCGGGATAACTGCTGTTGATGGTGTCGTACCTTGCAACCTTGAAGACAAGGTTGAGGCAAAGAGGAAGGCAATGCTAGGATTATTTCAGAATTAGGGTAATTGTGTTAAGTCTTTTATTATTATCTTTTATAATTATGTTAAGTCTTTTATAATTATATTATTATCTTATTAAGATAGAATTAGGATTATCTTGTTATCCCTTTATAATTAGAGTCCTTTTGGGACTTATTATCCCTTTATAATTAGAGTCCTTTCGGGAGTCAATGGAGTCAGGTGTAAGGCTATATAATAGCCTAAATCTAGATTGTGGTGATCAATGTAGAATTTTGTCAATTAATCTCTTTATCTCTTGTTCTTGGAGGTCTCTGTTCCTCATATAAATAGATCATATCCCAAACCCTATCATTGATTTGTTTATCTATTCAATGATAGGGTTTGGGATATAATCTGTTTATATGAGGAACAGAGACCTCCAAGAACAAGAGATAGAGAGATTAATTGACAAAATTCTTCATTGATTACCACAATCTAGATTTAGGCTATTATATAGCCTTACACTTGACTCTATTGACTCCCAAAAGGACTCTAATTGTAAAGGGATAATAAGTCCCAAAAGGACTCTAATTATAAAGGGATAATAAGATAATCCTAATTCTATCCTAATAAGATAATTTTTATAATTATAAAAGACTTAACATAATTATAAAAGATAATAATAAAAGACTTAACACAATTATCCTAATTCTAAAATAATCCTAACATTGCCCTTCCCCTTCGCCTCAATCTTGTCCTCAAGTTTGCAAGGTACGACACCATCAACAACAGTTATCCCGGTTCATCCTCATGCTCATCATCATCCTCCTCCATTAGCAAGAGAAAGAACTTGGCCGTGCAACGATGCCCAAGGTGAAAGCGCTCATCGTAATTATAGCACAAAACTTTGTTGAGTCGTTCTTGCATCTGTGTTGTTGTGAGTCGCTTAACAGGCAAGGAATCCGATTTGTTTGGAGTTGGCAAAAGCTGCGCTGAAGGAACATTAGGAGTTGATTTAATCTGATCGCAAGATTGGGGCCAACAGATTGCAAGTATAGGTGTTGATCCTGGAGCTTGTCCTCCTGCAAGCGGGCAAGACTAATGGCATGGGTGAGGGTGTGAGGCCGGAAAGACTGCACCTCCCTTCGGATTTCTGGTTTAAGCCTTGATACAAAGCAACATAGAAGGAACGTACTTGGAAGGCCAGAAACTTGATTAGAGAGGTTCTCAAATTATGTTTGATAAGCGACTACAGAACCTGTTTGAGTAAGTTTTGCCAACTGCCCTTGGTAATCCATAAATTCCGAAGGCCCAAAACGAACATCTCACTACAAGAAATATATTATATTGTGACAAAATTAATTTTGTCAAAAGCTATTTCGTCACAAGTAATATATGTATTATGACAAAATAAAAAAACGTCACATTAAGTATGACAAAAGGAATATATAGTGACTAAAACAAATATTGTCATAATATTTTATCACAATAAAGAAATTCATAAGAAATATATTGAAGAAAAACAATTTTATCATAATATTTCGTCACAAATTTTTGGCGCCAAATTTTAGCACCTAGGTAAATTATTTATTGTGACAAACATTTTTTGTCATAAACATTTAGTCACTATATTTAGTTATACATGCTATAACTACAAATATTTTGTCACAAAAATTTATTTATTGCTACAGAAAATATTTGTCATATTATATTAAAATGAGGTATTAATAACAAAATGTTGGAGTCAAAATTTAAACGCCGAGATAATTGTTTATCGTGGCAAACCATATTTGTCATAAAAAACTTTAGTCATTATATTAGTAATACATGCTAATTACAAACTAATTGTCACAAAAGAATTATTTATCATTAAAAGACGAAGACCAACTCTTTTATAATTGGTGAAAAAACAATGAAGAAACACAGCGTCTTGACACTACAAAAAACAAAACGCTGCGTTTGATTTTTCTTTGGACTATTCAGTAAACCCCCTTTCTTTACACTATTACAAATTCACCTCATTCTATAAAAATACAGGACAATTCTTCTACACTTTATCTATATTCCCCCTCGAACAGAACTTCTTTTCAAACATTTAGGACAACGTTTCTCCACTTCCTCTAATATTCCCTCTTAAACACAACTTCAATTCCATTCTTTTTTTTTTTTTTTTTTTTTTTTTGGGTCTGCTACTGCATTCAGTTTCTACGGTGTTTCTACTTCATTCAGCTTCAGCATATTTTCTCAGCCATTTTCGTCTCCTGGCACATCACACGCTCATTTTCTCGCATCTGTTTACAGCAGCACATATTATTTTTTTTTTTTGGGGTCTGGAGGTGCTTTTTTGGTTTTCTTCAATTCACTTCTTGCTTCTTGCTCTTCTTTTACTCCTTTGCTTCTTTTCTTGATTTCGTTATGAACTCTCCTTGTATGTCGTAAATTTTTTGTAGCTAATGTTTCGGGTTAGAGTTTGGGCGAAAAAGGGAAAAAGGGAAAAATTGATTTGGGGCAAAAAGGGAAAAATTGATTTGGGCGAAAAAGGGAAAAATTGAATTGGGTAAAGTGAGCTATCTGGTCTCTTATTTCTTTGGAAATTTGAATTGGGAAAACCAAATATGAAAGAAGAAATAAGATTCGCCATTGTGAAGAAACAATGAATTGGGAGCAAGGTGGCAGACGAAAGGCAAGAAAGAAAAAGCAGGGAGAGGGGACAAACAACTGTAAAACGCCGTCGTTTCTCTCACACTTTAGCTGAGTTTGTCTTTCTAGATAGATATAAAGACTAAATATATAGAATAATAAGGAAATGAAACAAATAAGCAGGTATGCCCGGGTGGTAAGGGGAAGACTTGGAGAACACAAGTTCGAATCTTACTATCCCATTTTGACAAAAAATGGTTTTTAAACCTTTGGTCTTTTTTATTTTTTTTTAATCCGTTTCATTAAATTTAGCAGCTCAACAATGATCTTTGCATGTTATTTACTCTTAATCTGGAAAAAGAAAGAAAAACCCCCTTTAGCTATTAAAATATTCCTAATCCAATAAAAATACAATCCTACTATCCTCATTTTGACAAAAAAATGGTTTTTAAACCTTTGGTCTTTTTTTATTTTTTTTTTTAATCCTTTTTTAGTTTCATATAATATTTAGCAGCTCAACATGATCTTTGCATGTTATTTACTCTTAATTTGAAAAGAAAAGAAAAAAACCCACTTTAGCATATTAAAATATATCCTACCAATAAAAATACAATGATAATCAATGGTTTAGGTTTCTAATATAGACTTACATCTTATCCATTCTAATCCTAAAATGATTGCAATGTATAATATAATAGTATATATCCAACCATAGTAGCAATACTTAATCCTAATACTACTCCAACTTATAATAATAACTCTAAACTAATAAAACTTGACTAAATTAATTAATCAGAAAAAACCCCACAACCAGTATTTGACCTACAGACGGTTGTCCGTCCTCTTTGGAACACTTTCATTCTTTTAGGTTGTCATGTACTAAATTATATAGTATAATGATCATATGAAATTAGAATATTGAGGTAAATTATGTAATTCAAGCTACCCTTGAGTGAGTGTTTGATATTGGTTTAGTATTACTCTACTTATTTAATTTGCTATTTCTAATTTATTGCAATTAGACTTCAATTGAATAATTGATTTAAACTTCTATTTTATGGGGCGAGTGTAATATATAACTGTAAATGATGAATATATTGCTTGACATTATAACAAAAATAATCAATTATAATTTATAGTTATGTCAATAATAATATATATTTTATATATTAAAGAAGAGACAATTTTTTTTTTTTTTAATAAGCATAGTATGGTAATTAAACAATATAAAAACCTAAAAAAACTTAATTGATATAGTAATGTTGTTAAATCAATCTATACAATAAGCACATATAAACTAAGTGGAAAAAAAATCTATAATGAAACCTGAAAAGAGAATATAAATATATTCCTCCATAACATAGAAACTATCGCGGATAGGAGCTCTTTCCACGGGACAAAATTCGACAACTAATTAATTTATCACGAGAGAGACATAACATTATTCCTCCATGTTATATTTAATAATATTAATAAATGATATTATTTGATCTCTGTATGGATACTTTTGTCTTTTACTATAGTAATAATGCACGAATAATTATAATTAATGGATAAGCTAAAGCCACAAGGAACCAAAATCGGAGAAGAATGAGTTTAAAGTCCTTGTTACAGGATTAATTAATTAAATAAACAAGAATTCTCATTCTCTAAGTTCTTTCTTTTATTGATTAATTAGATTAATTAAATTATTAACTGACAATAAGTTATCTTGTTCCATCTCGATCTGCCAGAATTATGGGAAATTCCAAATTATTAACTGTCCATGTTATTATTTATTAATGTGATTAATGGAATAATTAATATTAATATTAATGTAGATATTCACTATGTTCAACACAATGTCCTATCCACATCAATTTGGCAATAATAAACTGAGAAAAAGTACCTTCTTGCCTTAATTTTTTCTTTATTTCAAATGGTAAAGAATACCTAGTTGGATAAGAGAATTTGGCAGTGTTCTATAAGTACTATTAATTAATAATAATTAATTAATTAATATCACAATGGAGGATTAAGTTGCTAGGTTAGTATGAATTAAAGTAATTATAAACATCGTACCCAACCTAAGACTTGTCCCAAGTAGAGATGACGTTGTGTATAGCGCTTGTTTTTTTTTCAAGGCATGTCCTGTAATAAGATTCTTGTCTTCGTGTTCCTTTACTTACTCATTTACTCTTATTCCAATCATTTGTATGCTTAAGATAGAAAAAATAGAAGAGATTAGTTCTCATCTATTAGCCTTTTGTTTTTGTTCCTGTCTAGGATTTGTCCTGAGGTAGAATGACCGGTTGTATATTATTTTTCTATTTTAATGTTACTACTTATATCAACATAAATAATAGTTTTTGTAATTAGTGATCACACAAATTTTTAAATTTAAAACTTTAGGGTCTGTTTGGCTTATTATTTATTTCCATATTCTCAAACCGACTTTTCTAATAGTGTTTGGTTTATTATTCAAACAAAGCACTTTTGGAAATTCGATGTTTTAAATATATCTTAATATTAAGGCACTAAACTGATTTGGCTGGCAGCCACTTTTATAATTCACACCATCAATCTAATTAATAAACACAATATTAAGCTAACTTTGAACATGTGACGGTCTGTCATTGGTGGAATATTACTTAATCCATGGATAAAGCGAGAATTAACTCTCACCGGTAAATTTTCTGGTAGCAAGCTTTTTGACCATCATTTATTTTAAGTAACTCTTTGTGTACTTCCTTTCCGCAACTTGAAGTCAAAGTAGAAAAAATAACAAAACAATGCACGTGATTTGATTTGATTTTCTAAATCTATATATTAAAGCGGGGATTTCTTAGATATTAATATATACAATTGCAAGTTGAATTTTCCATTTCTCAACATTTGTAAAATTTTGGAGGCAATTTATAAAGAGGTGGCAATAATTTTTTTTAATTCCCTCTTGAATATATAAAAATTAAAGCTTTAAACTATTTTAAATATTTTCCTGCATTAACATCTTTTCTATTTTAATTTATTGTATATATACAATTAATTCTAAACAATATTAACTATCCTTCCTATTTAAATACTTTCTTAAGTCAATTATATTAAAAAAATAAAAATGAATTCTATTCTTAAACATATTTCCCATTTAAATATATTTCCTATTACCTCTTTACTAACCCTTCACTTCTTTTTTTTGTTTTTTTTATCTCACCATTGTTCTGTCAAAACTCTCAACTCCATTTTCTCTTTCTCTCTCTCTCTCTTCTGTCTTTATAGACCCTATAAATTTGAGAACCAACTACTCATTTTTGCTTTTACTAGGACGCCCCAACATCCTTCTCAGTGAAACTTCTTTGTAAGTCCTCTTTGTTCCACTTTTATCATTTCTCTTAATGCAAATATTGCTTTTTTTTTTTTGTTTTATCGTCTTTTCTCACCTCATCTTCAATCCCTCTTATTTTATTATTTGATTAACAATGTCTTTCTCTCTAATTGGGGATATTTACGTATATATTTAAAGAATGAATAATCTATTTACCTCTTTTACTAATCTTTTATCTTTTTTTTTTTCTTCTTTTTCTTCTATTTCACATTGTTGTCAATCTTTCTTCATTATGCAACAATCATGGCACCTGGTCATTCGAAAGGTAAGATCATTACTTAATTAATAGGTCAATAATTTTTTAGTTTTCTTTTTCATGTACTTTTTGATATAATAAATGTAATAAGAAAATTATGTTTTAATTAAAGCCTTTCTAGTAATTAATGTAATATTATATAGAGGTTATTGTTATTTTTTTTCTCCTTCTCTCTCTATATATATTCCTATGACATTTTTTTTTTTTTTTTTTTTTGTTTGCAGAATGAGAAAATGATCAGAAGGGACCATCAACATATGGATGCTTTCATATTTGTATCAATAAAATAGCTGTAGTAGACTGTCTTTGCTTTTATGTGTAAACATATTAAAAGTAAAATGTTGTTGACTTTATATATTTTAATAATTTTTCCTTGTTATAATTTCATCTTAAGTTAAAAGTGATATATGAATTCATAGTTTTGATAATGATAATAGTTGTACGTTCCTTTGTGGGGAAAAAAACAAGGTCATTATTTAATATTATTTATTAAATATGAAATGTATATATAAAATTGTTAGATCAAATTAATATAAAATAACTTTTGTTACTCTTTTAAATTGTTGACAATATATTTTTTGTCACTTTTAATATTACAAAAAAATATATAAGGTCTCAAAATTTAATGAATTAAATTTTTGTCACTACACTTTTCATGTTTTTGACAAAATATTTCTGTCGCTATTAACAAAATTTGATAAATATAATTTATCACGATTTTAATTTCCTCATAATTTCTTTTTTTCACTTGAATATTCTTTTCACAAAAAAATTTGTCACATTTTAAAAGCACGACATGAATATTTTTATCATTATTGAGATGTCAAAAAATTTGTCACGCTTATTATTTTGACAATAAAAAATCTGTCATGTAAAAATATTTGTATCAAAAATTATTTATCATGATTTAAATTATTTACAAAATTATTTTTGTCACTATATAATTTTTGACAAATAATATTGTCATATAACACAAATATGTGACGAATAAATGTTGTCCCCACAATAAAGTCAATGACAAATAAATTTCTGTCACTATTAAAATTATGACCAAATAATTTAGTCACCATTCACAATTTTGACAAAATCAATTTTGTCATAACATATGATTTTTTCACCATAAAGCTTATCATTTGGTCTTTAAATGTAAATCAATTGTGACAAAATATTACTTGTAGTGATAAAATTTTTTTTCTATTGTTACAAATAATTTATCACAATAAACTAGTTTAAAGTGACAAATTATTATTGTCACAATAAATAATTAGGTTATAGTGACCAAATGCTTTTTCGTCACCTTACACTTAAGAGTACGAGCTTAATGTGACCAACCTGGTGACCAATATAATTTCTCACATTAAAGAAATAATCACAATTTTGATATTTATAGTGACAAATTATTTTGTTGTAAGAAGCCTAAATTCTTGTAGTGTCTAAATCCTGTAGGAAAGAATGCCAAGAACGGATCTGCCCATTGGAATGCATCCAGCGATACTAGGAGAGAGCTGGCCCATCCATGTGGAAGGAAGAGATCGTCAATCATTGCTCAGTAGAGATATTATGGTAATCAAAGAATTGCTCGGCTTTAAACCTCCAGCCACACAGATCCGTGCCATCAAAACGAGGGACTTCTAAACGGAAAGACTTGGGAAAAAAACTCTCAGAAGTCGATCTGCGTCGCCCATTCAAAACTAAAGATGATTCACCGGAATGTTGGTTTTGCTGGCAGGTTTGATCAAACTTGTTGTTCAGAGCTAAAATCTGTAAAGTAACATCTTGAAAACCAACTGTCAAAACTTCAAATTTCTCTGTTAAAGAAGTGAGAGTCTCTGCTTGGGCAGATTGTAGGACCGTAATTTTAGCAAGCTGCTCATCCAAAAGATGCAAGCAAGTGCCTTCAGCCATAACCTCTAAACGAGAGCACCAATGATAGGGTTTGAGATATGATCTGTTTATATGAGGAACAGAGACCTCCAAGAACAAGAGATAGAGAGATTAATTAACAAAATTCTTCATTGATCGCCACAATCTAGATTTAGGCTATTATATAGCCTTACACTTGACTCCCAAAAGGACTCTAATTATAAAAGGATAATAAGATAATCCTAATTCTGTCCTAATAAGATAATTATAAAAGACTTAACATAATTATAAAAGATAATAATAAAAGACTTAACACAATTATCCTAATTCTAAAATAATCCTAACAAAAATAAAAATAAAGATAATAATCCTTTCATCCCTTTTATTAATTTGAAGCACAAAAAAACAAATATGTTTTGATTGGATCTATAACTCATAATAGTTACTTAAATTCAACTCGCATCTTAGATTTAAATAAAGAAATACATAGAAAATATAATTTCGATACTTCTCAAATACAACTTAAAATTCTCATTCTAATTAAAATTAATTGAGAAAAAAATGGGTTAACATTATTGGATCATCTTTATCATAATAATAAATAAATAACTGAAATTTGAAACAAAGAAATCAAAAAGATAAAAACGTGATAAAACATTGTCCTACTTTTATTGAAACTACAAATACTAGTACTGCACGTGATAAAACACTGTCGTTTTGTCTGCTTCTGAAATTGGATGTTTTTACAACACAAAATTATTGTCACCTGGCTTTGTACTATTCCAACAATCACTAACACCTTCACAGTTACGTGTCTTCCTCCTATATTGGATCACTGGCACCACCTGTTAATCATGAAATGTAGGAGTTCATGATCCATGGTTCATGTGTGCTACCATGATTGATCCATCTGGCAATATCAGAAAGTTAACCTTCCCATAAACCCATCAATCAAAGAATAAGATCTTATCAGACTATGTGATGGATAACAGTCACAGTGCATCTTCATTCAACGAAACTATGTGATAGATAACAGTCACAGTGCATGTTCATTCAACGAATAGGAGCTTGTAACGTCAATATATGTAATCTACGTATATCTCCGGATTGATTGCATACACAAGCATATGATATGGAGAAAATACTACATCAGATTACATTATTTGTAAATATATCGTGATCGACCTGAAATACAGTACATACATCGTGATTGATCCAAAATACATGCATATAGCCTATAGAAGTATAAATTGTTGTTTGAGTTAATTCCATAACCCATTTGAAGTTACCCTGTGAAACCAAAGCCCGCGCCTTGTTGGAAAGGATTGAAGATTTTCCATCTTACTGTAGTGACAATGAAAAATCTCAAACTATGTACTATGTAATGCAATGGACCAATTTTAGAACCTAAAATTCCAGAATTTCATGAAATGAAGATGATTACAGAAGTTGAACGTTATGGTTCTACATTGGAAGGAGCAGGCTTTCAAATGGAACCGCTCCTTCATCCGTCTAACAAGTATTTGTTGATGTCCTAGGGAAATCTGTGATGTCCTTATCCGAAGGTCCATCTGCGAAGGGCAGCAATAAGCTGCTTCATGAATTCCTTGATCTGCAAATATCTGAGAACAAAAATCATGTGCCACGAGCAAGGAATGCGAACCAGGGCTTAAATCATCGTAGAGTAAACACATAATAAACGCAACTGCATTTAGTTTCATTTCAAGTACTACTAATAACAGATAAAACCTTCGCACAACTGCCGATAAAATATCAGCCAAACTCGATCAAATTGTAACAAACAATTAGAACACTGAATTAGGTTAAAATTAAAGCTTGACTAATAGGGATTGAACCTGAGTATAAGTAAGAAAAATAACCATCCGTGGGTAGCCCATATGGGTTGGGCGAACTGAGAATTTTGTGGATAAACGCACAACCTCAAATTCAATTTTCTATCTAAGTATCCATGATTTAAATGGGAGGCTGTGACAGTGGATTGTTGTGCTAGTCTCTCTCAAAGATTAGTTGAAATACGGATAAAGTGGCCTAGACACCTTGGTTAAAAAAAAAAAAAAAAAAGTTTGTGTTATTGTTGTTATACTGTATTACTGCAGCATAAACGTTTATTTAATAAGTTGAACTATGATCTTTTTTCATATAAGTGGGAACGTGATTCACAGTGGATTCCATAATTAATTATATTATATTAATTAAGTATATTTAAACATTATTTAAGGTAGAGATGGCAATGGGTCCGATATTTTCGGGTACTCGGCCCATCCCATCCCGAAAAGGTGGGGCTTTACTCGATGTTCGTGGGCTTGGGCTTGGGCTTGGGCCTGATTTTAAGGCTCGACCGTGGGTCTTCAGGCTTGGCCCGACCCGACAATTTTAGTATTAATTATACTAAATTACCCTTATACTATATATTTAATTACAAGATTATCCTACATATATATACTCATTTTTTCCAAACCTTATATGAATGGATGAATGCACTTTGTAGAAAGTTATTTATATATTTGATGAGTGTCCAAAAATAAATTAATATTTAAAAATTGTTTATAGAATTAAAAATATATAAAAAAAAAGTTAAAATTTATTAATATTTAAAAATTCACATTATAAAAATGGGCGGGCTTGGGCCGGACTTAAGGTTACAAAAAGCTCGTCGGGTCGGGCTTGGGCTTTACTTGTGATACCCGTGACGGCCTTGGGCCTTTGTTATGAGGTCGGGCTGGGCCTGGGCCAAGGCGTACCCGATCCCGACCCGGCCGATTGCCATCACTAATTTAAGGTACCAACCACCAATTGTTTTTCAAAGTTTTGCTTTCTTCAATTTGTCAAGGAGAATCTCGTTTTGGTACCTAAAGTTTTAAAATTGTTGCTTGTTGGTGCTAATGATGAGCCACATAAACAATTAGGGGGACCAACTGTTCACAGTTAATGGTACATATTTTATACATTTAAAATCCCTTTACCTTATAATTAAAAAATTATTTATTTTTAGTGTTTCCTTTTTCTTTTTAATTATTAATTTAGCACATTTATTTATTCTCACCAACCACCTCGTACAATTGAATATATTTTCCTTTTTTCTATCTTATTTTATAAATTTAAAACATAAAAATAGTATTTATACTGAAAATAAAAATAAGGAGAAAAATAATCCTTTCATCCCTTCAATTATATTGAAACACAAAAAACATATATCCTTTGATTGGATGTAAAACCGATAATATTTACTTAATTCGACTCGGATATTAGATTCAAATAAAGTAATACATAGAGAATATAATTTGGGTCATTCAATTTTAATACTTCTAAGATACAAACTTAAAATTCTCATTCTAATTAAAACTAACTAAGAAAAAAAAAGGTTAAAATTATCGGATCATCTTTATACTAATAATAATAATAATTATTATTATTATTATTATTATAGCAATTAAAAAAAAAAGGATCAATTGAAGGAAAAAAAATGAAAAAAAAAGAGATATAGCTGTAAAGCTACAATTTTCCATATATATAAAGACATCATTCGAGTATTTGGTGAAACTCTTGGGCACAAAATGCAAATATAAAAAGAATGTATTAACTGCCCACATACGCATTTTGTCCCCTCCCATAATTTTAGTTTACATAATTGCATTAACAAAATTAGCCATGGCTAAACATACACAAAAACATACACTTTTTTATTAAAAAAAAAAAAAAAAAGTCAATCTTTCAAAAGTATAAATACAACACTGTCCATGCATAAGAAACAATAAAATACAACCAAATTGAAAGCTGAAAGGAGTAACACACCACCCATGAAAACAAACCGGCATTACCAAGAATCTCCAAGAAGATGAAAACAATCACACCACCCATGAAAACAAAGCAGCAATCTTTGACTCATCATTTCTTCAACTTTATATCAGACAGTGCAGGACAGGCTGTAATCTTCAATTCCTTGAGGGAATTAAGGCGTTCTATCCCTTTAGGAAGAGATGACAATCTGGGGCAATCTCCAATCTCAAGTTTTTCAAGTGATGTGAGATTTTGGAACCACTCCGGAACTGCTTCTAACCTTTCACACTTTACAATATACACGTACTTCAGAGTCTCAGCAGATGATTGAAGAAGAAGCTGAGGCAAATCCACCAATGAATTCAAATAAGCAATTATGAATTTTTTAAGACCCAACCTCAGCACACGATCTTCTCCTNCTCAAGTTTTTCAAGTGCTGTGAAATTTTGCAACCACTCCGGTAGTGCTTCTAAGTTTCCACACCCTTCAATCCGCATGTAAATCAGAGTGTTGGCGGATGCCTGAAGAAGAAGCTGAGGCAAATCAACCAATGATTCTAAATCAACAATTATGAATTTTTTAAGACTCAACCTTAGCTCACGATCTTCTCCTTGCAATTCCATCTTCAAATTAATCTTGGGGCAGCTCCAAACTAGTAACATCTCTAATTTTGTCAGGTATTTGATAGTATCCGGTAACGAGATCACAGAACTGCTTCGTAGATACAACGTTCGGAGGCTTTTCAGACCTTGCATCCCTTCACACAAACGTAGTAGACTGTCGCAGCCAACTACATACAAATATTGAAGGGAACTCAAGCATCCAATTCCATTTTCTGGAAGAACCTCCTCTTGTGTGGTTATTTCCAAGCATCTAAGGCAGATCATCTTTCGTATGTTATTAGGCAACTTCTTAAGCTGATAACACCTACGAAGTCTTAATGTTTGCAAGTGCTGAAGCTCGCAAATAGATTCAGGAATCTTCTTCAATGAATAATTCCAAGCTAGATCAAGATACCTCAAATGTCTCAATGTACCGATAGAATCTGGCAACACTTCAAAACGTATACTACACAAGTGTAGTAGTCGAATGTACTTGAATTTCGATATATCTTCACTAATAAATGATCCAATAATACACGCATCTCCGTATTTCTCTGCTACTGGAAAGACTATGCTTCGAACACTCCTTGAGTTATCAACTATGAGTTGTAGAAATTCTTCCCCACATAACTCAGTGTCACCATGTGAAAAATGCCGAAATTTCCCATCAACTTGTTGGCTTCCGAAATTTATGAATGCGGACTCACCTTTTGTCATTGATATTGCAAGATCATGCATAAGATCATGCACTTTAAATGACCAATAATAATCATAATCCAAGAAATCCTCTAAGAAACCCCTTGACCATAAGTCTTTCATATATTGAACAGCAACATCTTCTAGCTCTTCGGCTCTATCAGAGGTTTTAAGAAGTCCAAGTGCCATCCAATATTGGGCCACGTAATAACTGAAATAATTATGATCCTTCTGAAACAAACAAAGATAAGTAAAACACTGCTTCAAGGGAGATGACAAATGATCATAGCTCAATTTCAATACTGGTAAGATGCCTTCATTATCTTGATCCACCTGCCAGATGTCATTTTTTTTAATTTTCAACCACTCACGTTCGTCTGTGTTTGCATAAAGTAAGCTCCCTAAAGATCTCACAGCCATCGGAACTCCTTTACATTTTCCTACAATGTCCTTCCCAATTTCAATGAGCCTTGGAAAATCAATCCCTTCTCCATCTTTGAATGCATACTTCTTAAATAATGAGAATGATTCTTCATTGGTAAGACCTTGTATAAAATGTGTGGGAACAGTGCTCATTATATCTGCAACTTTTTTACTTCGAGTGCTCACAATAATTTTACTTCCATTGACACCATTCACCAGCAAGTCTTTCAATTCCAACCATTTCATCGGCTTCTCATTCCAGACGTCATCCAAGACAAGCAAAAACTTTTTACCTGTCAAAATTTCTTGCAAACGCTTAGGAATTTCATCTCCTTTTAACTTACTACAATCCTCACGTGTTGCAGAATAAATAATTTCTTTCATCAATCTAGTGACATCGAAGACATTTGACACGCATGTCCATATCTTTAATGGAAAGAACTGATTTACTATTTCATCATTGTAAACCATTTTAGTTAGAGTGGTTTTACCCGAACCCCCCATGCCAACTATTGGAATGACAGAGACTTTAATGTCGGTTTGTTGCTTTAAAAAGCTTATGATCTTTCTTTTATCATCCTCTCTTCCAATAACATAAGAAGCTCCCAAGAAGGGATTAGTCTCCCTCTCCTTTGGAATTACATGACTAACTTCAGCAGGAGTACTCTGAATAAGAGAAAATCTACTCCTATCACCTGCGATCTGATCTAGCCTTTCTCTAATCTCCTTGATTTTATGACTAATTTCAGATCGGACAGCAACAGGATTGGAGCTTGAAAAGCATTGACATACCTTTCTTAATGTGCTTCTCTTTTGTCTCACCACCTCCCTCGTGAGAGCTTGAAACTCGAATTCTTCTAAAACGTCCTCAGCATCAAGGAAAACATCCTTAAGCTTCCCAAGCCAGTCACGCAGCTGATGATCTTGTGCCTGCTTTTCCTCAGCATCCGAGAGCACGGCTTGGATAGTGCTCAGGGTTCTCGCAAGGCTTTCTAAATCACTTTCAAGATTCCACAGCAAGGACACTTCCCGACCCACAAAAGAGCCTATCTTCCTCAGAACTTCTGTCGCAATGTTAAATAGAATTGATTCTGCCATTTTCTCTCAAAAAGAAACGAAAAGAGCGAGTATAAGCTAGTTGAAGATAACTGAGTTAGGTGAGAATTAATTAAGGTTTAGTATGCAGTATGCGCCTATCTTAGCTATAGTGCTAACGTAAAACTTCAAAAAGTCAGCATGCAAGGAATAAAAAATTGGTTACAGTGCTGGAGTTGGTATGAGAATCTCAAATCTAGCTATACCACTAACATAAGAGAATTAAAGTTGTTTGTAATGTGGAGATTATATGAAGTATATGTTTAAATAAAAGTTTTCTTTCTTCAATTCACAAGCGTTCATTTTTCAAGTCTAGATTTTATTTTTCAGTCCTCCGATTTCTAACAATAATGTATAACACAATCCATGGTTCAGGGCCAATAACTCTCACAACATTGTCTATACCTACCAATATACAAGTCACAAATCACAACCATCTTCAAAATAAGAAGATCAATCCAATATAAGGAAGTCTTCCGTCTTATGTTGACTAGGAAGGAAATAAAAACAAATTAGGAGAAAAAAATAAAATAAGTCCTAGAGATATAACATTAAACCATCGAGAGTCTTGGTTGTCCTGCATCTTTAAGCCTGTAGGCCAAAACAATATTTATTATAGAATGTCTCCTTTAATGCTACAACTTAAGTTCGACTCTGTTTTTGTGCTTTTAAACTTTGCTATACATATAATTTTTGTTACCTGTGTTTCGATTTGCATTACTTCTTAAGCATAATTTTCTGGGCCTGCTTTAAATTGGCAGGGTTTCAGAGGAATCTTCTACAGATGCAAATGGTTTTGATTCATTTTTGCATCAATCAAAGATGATCTTGATGATGTCACCCAGAAATGATGCGGGAAATTCTTCCTAAAGTTAACTGGAATCAGTTAGCTTCCATGTATGTTGAGGGTCGTTCTGGTGAAGAATGTGAAGCACAGTAAGTATGATCTTAGCATTAATATTTTATATAAATTTGTTTAAAGCGCAGTAAGGACGGACTGGTGCTCAATGTTCTAACAGGTTAGTTACCAGTTTCAAAGACTTTAACTTTTGTTCATATATTATTCGGGTGAAGCCTTCTAATAAATGATGCACGAACTAACATTAGAAGAATTAACAATGAATCTTCTTCAAAGGAAATGACTTGAATGATATATGATCTAATTACATGATTTGTCATCTGTATGCTGGGCAATACAGAAAACCTCAAGGAGTGACCCTTTTTTTGACTAATCTATTTATTTACTTATAACAATTCATAGAGGTTTCATTATATATTTTGTATATTACGGCGTGAATGTGGGAAAAATAATTGTCTTAGATGTATCAGCATAGTAACATCTTATCTATATTGTTTGCGTTAGTAATGATTCAGCCTTTGTGTCACTTAAGCAGTCCCATGCTGATAATCGTCTACCATGTATATGCTTTGGTTTATTCTTTTACTGAAAGAATATTGTAGTAGTTTTGTCATTATAGCTCTTAAAATCAGCCTGTCAAATAACTTGGATGGTTTATATGCAGATGGAAGAAAACGCTTCACCTCATGAGGCAAAGAGTTGGGAGATGGACCCCAGATGAAGATAAACGCCTGACAGTAGCTGCCATTCTTTTTGGGCCAAAGAACTGGAAGAAAATAGCTCAATTTGGGCCAGGTCGTACTCAAGTGCAGTGCAGAGGGAGGTATCCAGAAATAGTCTCAGATTCAGTTCAGTTTTTTATTCGACAAAATTTAACTTTTCATTTGGCTAGCAGATGGGTCAACTCTTGGGATCCTTCTGTGAATAGAGGTGAATGGACTGAAGAAGAGGATTTGATGTTGGAAGCTGCATTGGAAGAACATGGATTTAGCTGGTCCAAGGTTGCTGCTGCATTGCCTGGACGGATTGATAACCAGTGCTGGAGGTATGAAGTTTTGGATTTCACATATAGACGTGTGTTGAGGACAAAGTTGATTCTGATATCTTCTTATCTTTCTCTTTGCATCCTTTTCAATGTCTTCACGTTTGAAGTTCATGTTAATTGCACCTATTTTTTTGCCCTTATAAAATGAATGTATTTGCTTAGCTGTCCTACTCTCTCCCATATGGCTGTATCTTAAATATAAAGATTTGTACCAGAGAGATATACTGTATTACAAGTTTGATGATCTCACCTGCATTATAATTCATTCTGTCCCCTCTCATAATTTAAGTTAACATAATTGCATTAATAAAATTAGCCATAGCTAAATAAATAAATGTATAACTTTGAACTAATAACACTAGAGAATTTGGAAGTTAATGTACAAAGCATCTTAAAATATCTTCATCACCCTTTAATTACAATTAAAAACAAAATGAGAATAGGAAAATGAACTGAAATCATAATTATTATTTTAAAAAAAAAAAAAAAAAAACCTCGAAAGTACAAGGGAAATTTATTAATAAAAAGCACACTTAATATAAAAATACAACATCATCCATGCATAAGAAACAACCAAATACAACCAAATTGAAAGCAAATGAAAATGAAAGTTGGGACTAATTTTCCATGAAAAGAGATTAAGGAGCAACACACCACCCATGAAAACAAACCAGCGTTAACTAGGGAGCCTGATGCCACGATTAAAGATATTGAACCAGTGGAATATGAGCAATCTTCGACTCATCATTTCTGCAGCTTTCGACTAGAACAGGACAGTTTTCAATCTTCAATAGCTTGAGGGAAGTAAGGCGTTCTATCCCTTGTGGAAGAGATGACAATCTGGGGCAATTTGTAATATCAAGAGTCTCAAGTGATGTGAGATATTGGAACCACTCCGGTAGTGCTTCTAAGTTTCCACAGTGTCCAATATGTATGGTCTTCAGAGTGTCAGCAGATGCTTGAAGAAGAAGCTGGGGCAAATCCACCAGTGATGTTGAATAATAAATAATGAATGTTTTAAGACTCAGCCTCAAACCACGATCTTCTGCTTGCAAATCCATCTTCAAATTAATCTTGGAGGAATACGAAATCAATAAGATCTCTAATTTTGTTAGGTATTTGATGGTATCTGGTAATGATCTCACAGAAGTGTTTCGTAGATGCAACATTCGGAGACTTTTAAGACCATGCATCCCTTCACACAAACTTACTAGATTGGAGCATGCAAAAAAGTACAAATATTCAAGGGAACTCAAACATCCAATTCCATTTTCTGGAAGAACCTCTTCTTGTGTGGTTATTTCCAAGTGCCTAAGGCAAATCATCTTTCGCATGTTATTAGGCAACTTCTTAAGCCTAGAACAAGCACCAAGTCTTAACATTTGCAAGTTCTGAAGCTCGCAAATAGATTTAGGGAGCTTCTTCAATGAATAATTCCGAGCAAGATCAATGTACCTCAAATGTCTCAATGTACCGATAGAATCTAGCAACACTTCGAAAAGTATATCACACAAGTGTAGAAGTCGGAGGTATTTGAATTTGGATATATCTTTTCCAATAAATGACCCAACAATAGATTCATCTCCATATTTCTTTGCTGCTGGAAAGACAATGCTTCGAACACTCCTTGAGTTGTCAACTATAAGTTTTAGAAATTCTTGACCACATAACTCTGTGTCACCTGAAATCCTTTAAGAAACCCCTTGACCATAAAACTTTCATATATCGAATAGCAACATCTTCTACCTCTTCAGTTTTCTTAGAGGTTTTAAGAAGTCCAATCGCCATCCAATAATTGGCCATGTACTCACTGCCATAATTATAATCCTTCGGAAACAAGCAAAGATAAGTAAAACATCGCTTCATGGGAGATGGTAAATGATCATAGCTCAATTTCAATACTGGTAAGATGTCTTCATTATCTTAATCCACCTGCCAAATGTCATATTCTCTTATTTTCAACCACTGACATTCGTATGTGTTTGCATAAAGTAAGCTCCCTAAAGATCTCACAGCCAACGGAACTCCTTTACATTTTCTCACAATTTCCTTCCCAATTTCAATGAGCCTTGGAAAATCTTTCCCTTCTCCATCTTTGAACGCATACTTCTTAAATAATAACACAGATTCCTCAATGGAAAGACCTTGCAGAAAATGGAAGGGACCAGTGCTCATTATTTCTACGACTCTATTACTTCGTGTGCTCACAATAATTTTGCTTCCATTGACACCATTTAGCAATAATTTTCTTAGATCCATCCATTTCTGGGGCTTCTCATTCCGGACATCATCCATGACAAGCAAAAACTTTTTATCTGTCAAAATTTCCTGCAAATGCTTAGGAATTTCATCTCCTTTTAACATGCAACGATCCTCACCTGTTGCAGAATTAATAAATTTTTTCATCAATCTGGTGACATCGAAGTTATCTGGCACGCATGTCTACATCTTTAATGGAAAGAACTCATGTACTCTTTCTCATTGTAAACCATTTGAGTAAGAGTGGTTTTACCGAACCCCCAATTCCAACTATTGGAATGACAGAGACTCCCTCTCCTTTGGTTGGTTGCATTAAAATGCTTATGATCTTATTTTAATCATCCTCTCTTCCAATAACATAAGGAGCTCCCAAGAAGGGATCAGTCTGCCTTTTCTTTGGAATTACATGCCCATCTTCAACAGAAATACTCTCACTAAGACTAAATTTACTCCTATTACCGGCAATCTGATCTAGCCTTTTTCTAATCTCCTCGATTTTATGACTAATTTCAGATCGATAAACAACAGGATTAGAGCTTGAAAAGCATTGACGTACCTTTGTTAATGTGCTCCTCTTTTGTCTCACCACTTCCCTCTCGGAAGCTTGAAGCTCAAATTCTTCTAAAACGTCCTCAGCATCAAGGAGAACATCCTTAAGCTTCCCAAGCCAGTCACGCAGCTGATGATCTTGTGCCTGCTTTTCCTCAGCATCCAAGAGCACGGCTTGGATAGTGCTCAGGGTTCCCTCAAGGCTTTTTAAATCACTTTCAACATTCCACAACAAGGACACTTGCCGAACCACAAGAGAGTCTATCTTCTTTAGAACTTCAGTCGCAATGTCACATAGAATTGATTCTGCCATTTTCTCTCAGAAGAAACAGAGTGCGAAAATAACCTAGTTGAAGATGATTGTGTAGATAGGCGTGAAAGTAGCAGCATCTCTAATAATTAAAGCAGGAGAAAAGTATCCAAGATATGTGTGTATGACTTATTAATTTTTGAAACTCAATCCATTTGGTGAATCACGCCATTGACCATAGGCATTTATGACCTACTTTTCCACAGCTGTATCAAGGGAAGACTCTTCCCCAGCTCTGTAACCAGTTCTGGAATGTTGTTTAACTAACACCATTTACCTTGAATACAATACAATTCACATTGTGCTCTACAAGTTTTCTTCTAATTTTCTAATTGCAGTTTATCAGAACCTTAGCCTCAAGTTTAATATATACCCAAGTGTAGAACTCACTGTACAATGTACACACCAACGAAACGGCATGTAGTTGTTATTTGAAATGCAGGAAACCAGTTGAATAATATTGTATATGGAGTGTGGATATCTTTTTGTTAAAGTATGTGATATTTTGCTGGAAACTGGTTTGCTGTTCAAGTTTGTATTTTGGCGCCAAGTTTGAGTATGTTAAAGGCTGTCTTTCAATGCTGTATTTGGTTGGTTTTTTTGAAAGTATTATGTGACAGCCGGTGATTAAGGCCATTATATGTCACTGTAAATTAGTATTAGTTAGGGTTATTTAGAATGCCTTGTATTTGCAAAAAGTTCTCACTGCAAGAGTGGTTGTAACAGTGAAGAATTTTGTGTTTATATTCCCCTGTTCAATGAACGAAAACAGAGCAGATACAAGCTGAAGTCTTTCTCTTTTTTCAACTCTCTCTTTCATGCATGTTAACCTTCTTTCTCCTAGCATTACCAGACTCTAAAACCTACACTTTTGACAAATCGAAACTACTCTTATGGCAAATGGCAACTTGGGTTTGTTTACATTTTGCTGGAAGTTGACCTTCATTGTTATATTGGTGACACTGCCTGTATTACAATAATTTAACATTACAGGAAACATAAGATGTGCTTTAATTAACCACAAACTCAAGGATTAAACTCTTAAGACTAAGGAAGATGAATTGTAATAAGATGTGGTAATGGATATAAGAGTATTTACAGCCGAAAGCTTTAAATTGAGTTTATTAAAGTTGTATTCATACAGTGCTTAGCGTGAGCCACAAAGCCAAAGTCTTTTTGATTTCTAATATTTGCTGCAACATTATTTGAAAGTGGGTTTTCATGTACCTTCTCGTCAGCAAATCTATCCCAGAAGCGAGCCATGGCTCTTTCACATAGATCTTCAGGCACTAAAAAGTACTTTTCCTTCCACAACTCATCCATATATGCAAGAATTTTACATGTGATTCAGCAATTGGTTTCTCACCGTGAACCAGCACAGAGACCTTCTTATATACAGGATAGTATTTCAAAAAAATCTTTTACATTGAGCCAGTGAGGGATCCAACCCAATGCTCTCTAGATTCAAATATCCTATGGTTCTAAGAAATCAGGCTCATCTATCTAACAAAAAACAGAATTATAATGAGATGGGAAATCGTATAGTTCTTGTAGAGCAAAAATAATAATAAGAGAACTGAAAACATGCACAAAATTTTTTAATTTTTCATGTACCTTCTCATCAGCAAATTTATTCTAGAAGCGGGCCATGGCTCTCTCACATAGATCTTCAGGCAGTAAACAGTACTTTTCCTTACACAACTCATTGATATATTCAAGAATTTTACAAGTGATTCTGCAATTGGTTGTCATCGTGAACCAGCACAGGGACCTTCACTGATGAAAAATTATCAAAGTGGTTTTGCAGGTGGTGCAGCAAAGAAAAGGGGCCAGGATAGTCAGTGCCAGCCCCTTCACCGAGTGGATTGTAGCAGAAACCTATCCTTGTAACTTCCCAATGGAGCACATCGACCACTATTAAACACTCATGGAGGTTCAAAAGGCTACAAAGGCGATCATGTGCAAGGCATTTTTCATCACACTTAACGCAAACTGTCAAAGACGGGTACAGAACTTTACCCCTTCTAAATAAATAAACTTTGATGACTTGGCAAAAGCCTTCACTGTAAATTTTAAATCCCTCCAGGTAAGGAGGCAACCAGACTACAAAACAAGGTCTAGGGAAACCCCATGAACTTTGTAGATAGGAATCATCGTGAGGTCAATCAAGCGGACAAATACAATGAGAAGATCGTCCATCGAGGGTTGGTCATAGGGGAGACCAAGAAGTGGCTTGGCAAACTGTCTGTCTTCACTCCCCAAGCCTGTGATCATTTGTATAAATCTTGCTCGAGTCATGTTCACGTAGAAGAAAGGTTCAAGACGAGGTATCTAGGGCCACCCATTGTAGCCAAAATGCCTGAGAAGATACAACCACCTCCTTATTACAATGATGTAATGGGTAGGACAAAAAAAAGCGTGAAAGCATTTCCAAGACAAAAGTCTTGCTCACCGGGATGACTCCTATTATGGGAGGGGTGATTGCAACTACTCAGGTTGGTGGCTGGAAACTAAGTACTTCCTTCCTCAGTTGCGCCCTCCAGATGATCCTATCAAAGTTTACCTGAAGAAGAAGCTTAAAACCTTGTTCAAAGACCGGCCCCTTAAAAAGTATCCTGCCTTGACCTTGAGGAACCGTTATAAGTATTGTAATTATCACAAGATGTGTGCCATTCTCACCAGAGTTGGGCACGAAACGTCATATTACTTTGATCTTGAGGAGCTCATACAAGGAGAGGAGTATGTAGAGAAAACTTAGAATTGAGGAGCTCATACAGGAAGGAGAGTTGCCTGAGTACGTCACAGAGAAGACAGTTCCAGAAAAGGCAGAAGGTAAAGAAAGTCGAAAGTATCAACATGACTTGGGGAGGTTTTCTGGCAGGCTCAAGTCAGGCGAGGAACCCACCAGTAAAGCCAGCGGAACCCAGTAGAACCTGTTGGTGAACGATGATGATGTGTAAATAAGTAATGAGGAGGAACATTATAAGATTGTATTCACCAATGACTCCAAGTTCATCACCATCACATTGATGCCTGACAATGGTTTCATCACTACGATTTATATTATTACATATCTAGTACAAACTGATAAAAATCTGCGAACGATAGAAACGGTAAGGTGCAACACAGATAATGAATAAATATAACATAAGAATCCATAGAATCGTTTTAAGTGAGCACCTTTCTTGATTGACAATCATATAGGAATGCAACAAATCTAACCAACAAATTTTGAGCAATTTTCTTCTTGAGAAATTTTTTCCAACTTGATCGACATCTCAAAAAATGTAAGATGATGTAAAGACTAAAGATCATATCATACCCATAACTTAGTTTTGGGTAATAATGCAAGGTTGAAACTATGATTGTGTTCAAAACTATAATTTGATAGTTGAGAAAACAAATGTAATATCTAAATAATAAACAAACCAAAATAGCATAGGCCTCAAAGCCATGTAACATCCAAATAAAAGAAAACCAAAATATCCTTGGAAACATTTTGAACAAAATCTAAAATAGGTGTTCGAAACTGCCTACAGAGTAGTGCAACTAGTTTGTCATCAAAAATACGAAAACAGCATTATGGCAATCACTCTCAGTCTTCTTCCTAGTAACGCCCAATTCCCCACACTCTGATCACACCATCTGTATATCCACTAAACAAGGTGCTTCCGTCGGCACTCCAGTTCAAGCTTGTGCAGTAGATGTTCTGCATAATAAAATGCAAATTAACAAATGCTATCACATCAAACAGTAAAACCAATATTCAAATCATTACAAAAACTCAAGCTCCTAATGAATAATTGGCAAAACTATAACAACACAATCATGTTGAACAAAGATGCCCTCGATAACCCATTGTACAGAAGTAAAAACATATTATCAACAGCATGAATCATTTCCATCGAAACAATTAACTAAAAAATACTTAGTTTCTTTCTATCACGCAATAAACAACTCAGGTTGACCAACTAAACGATCACAAATGAATCAACTCAGCCGTAACAGAGAAACAAAACCACACTCCTTGCCAAAAAATCACAAAAGAGGCGTAATGTATAACACAATCCATGGTTCAGGGCCGATAACTCTCACAAGATCATCCACACCCACCAACATACAAGTAACAAATCACAACCATCTTCAAAATAAATCATAGAAAACCGCCTATACAAACACACTACCCAACCGAATTAAACTACAGTCATTCACACAAAACCAAAAATAAATAGACACCAACAAAGAATATACACCAAGTGATCATGTAGATGAATATAAACTATCAATAAATAAATTAAATTTCAATTTACGTAATTTATACCTTCTTTTTAATGGTGGTAGTAGCAGTGGTGCCCTCACTCTTCTCAGCCTCGGTCTTCAAATCAACTTTAAGATCCTCCACAATGCTCTTGCTCTCAAGATCCCAGATCTTAATACTCTGCTCAGTTGCAGCACACAACCAGTACCTATTTGGACTGAAACACAGAGCGTGAATCACAGCCCCTGCGTCCAATGAATACAATCTCTTACCTTCTGCCAAATCCCACAGCAATATCACTCCATCTTTCCCTCCACTAGCGCACAACGAACCGTCAGGTGACACCGCTACAGTATTCACATATCCACTGTGCCCTGCCAAAGTGGACCTTAGCTTACAGTTGCTCAAGTTCCATACTTTCACGGTCTTGTCCCAAGATGCAGAGACGATCGTCGGCTGCAGAGTATTAGGGCTGAACCTAACACATGAAACCCACTCGGTGTGAGCGTCACCGTCTTGAATGGTGTACTTGCATTCGCCGAGAGTGTTCCACAGCTTGATCGTGCGGTCACGGGAGGCTGAAACGATCTGACGGTTGTCAATGGAGAACGCGACAGAGAGGACATCTTTGGTGTGGCCAACGAAACGGCGGGCGGAGACACCGGCAGCCAGGTCCCACAGACGGAGCTCACCGTCCCAGGAGCCGGAGAGAGCGAACTGTCCATCAGACGACAGAACAACGTCCTGAACGAAGTGAGAGTGTCCGGTCAAACGACGTCGTGGGACACCATATGTTTTCTCTTCCTTAGTGAGGTGCCAGAGGATGATGGACTTGTCACGTGAGGCGGTGACAATCATGTCGGAGTTGTCGATGGGGGTGGCGATGGCGGTGACCATATCGGTATGGGCACGCATGGTTCCACGGAGTACGAGACCTTCAGCCATTGTGGGTTTGTTTGTCTGGTCTCTCGCTAGGGTTAGGGTTCGCAGAATTGATGAGGCGAGAGTGGCGAGCTAAGAGTCGGAATGAGAAATGGTAATGTTTATATAGTGATCGTGTCGGAGATTAGGGTTTTGGGGTCACCGAGACAGTCGGTTGCATGTAAGTGTCCAGTGGACTTATTTGATAGTTGGGGATTGCATTAGGGTTTGGGATGGTTACCGGGTATAGCCAGTCATATGGGATAGAATTTGATTTTGGGTTTAATCTAAATCTAAAATCTAAATAATCTAATTAAGATGTTTGGGTATTAGTGTATTACTCAAAAAGATTATGAGTTCAATCCATCTATGTTGTTAATAGCGGTAACCATTGAGGGAATTTACCCGATTGTCAATTTCAAAGCCTTGGAGGATTAGTTGAGATGCGCATAAACTAGCCTGAACACCTTTAAGCATAAAAAAAAAAAAATCTAATATACACTATATAGTCATAAAAGATGGGGGTTGTGTTGAGTGTTGGAAAAACAGATTTATTTAGTGATTTGGGGCTGAAATTATAAGAAATTCAAGTTTTGACGCATTATTTATAATGAGTTTCTGCACTTGTTTTGTTATCTCCCAAAATCACTGGTTTTTGTTGTGTTTTCAGCCTAGTTAGTAAAAACGCGTATTATACGTGAATTGTACGGACAACCGTATAATTCGCGTATAAAACGCACGTATATATATTTTATAAAATCTATCGTATAATTCGCGTATAATAAGGCTTCCCGTATAATTCACGAACTATTCGCGAATTATTGAAAAAAAAAAATAAAAAAATCTCACCCCTAAAACGACGTCGTTTTAGTGGGCTTTTACTAAAAATTAAAACATATCTCTCTTCTTCAGTTCTTCACTTCTTCTTCCTCAATTCGGTTCTTCTTCTTCCTCGGTTCTTCTTCAGCTTTTCTTCCTCAGTTCTTCACAAATTTCCACAAGCAATCAACTCTCACAATCAACACACAACAATCAATTCTAGCAAACAAGCTATCAACTCCCACAACTAACTCCAACAAACAAATTTCCATAAGACAGTTGCTCAGGCAACAGAGACGATTGCATACTCACAAATCGGGCTACAGAGCGGCGAGGTTGAGGACATCGGCGAACCCAATCATGTGAACCAATCCCAATCCCAATCACAAAACACAAAACCCAAGAACGGTGTGAGGGGGCGCAGATCTTGGCCACACGCAGTGGCCAACTGTGGTCAGTCGTCGGTCGACAAGAAATGCAGAGGGAGAATAGAAGAAACAGAAGAAGAGGGAGAGAAGAGAAGGGAAGAGAAACAAAATAGACGTAAGTTTATACAAAAGAGACGAAGGTTTAAGAAGGAAGTGAAGAGAAGGTGGAGAAAACAATGAAAAAGAAGAGAAGAAACTTACAGAAGAAAGAGAGAAGAAAGTTTCGAAAAGAATGAGAAAATGAAAAAGAAGATAAAGGAGGGAGAAAATTTAATAAAATATATAGTTTTACATGGTACATTTGTAATTTTTGTAAACTGACTGCAGGGTGTATTTGTAATTTTTGTAAACAATTGGTTTTGTTATGACTGTGTTTGATTTGACATTATAGTTGAATCTTGGCTAAATATTGTGTTTGAATCTGGAGACTATAATTTGAATATCAGTTATATTTATATATTGTGTATTTGTGTTATTGGTTAATTGAATACTTTGCATTTGAAATGTTATATTGATTTTAACCAGGTTGTCCAAGAGATATCATGCCTATCTTGATTAGCTCTATGAATTGGTTCCTTCGTTGTTTAGACTAGGCTACACGCCACTAGCTAATTTGAATGATGAAAATACTAGGTTGAACCCAATGATGTACGAACCCTAGAATGGAATGGAGAGAACAGTAGTTTGATGATGAACACGTGGCTTGATAATTATGATGGAATTGGAGCCTTAGGATTCTTTGTAGATAGTTAGATTTAGATTTACTTTAAAGTCGATTTTATGTTGTTTTTATTTCAATTCTTGTCATTTTCACAAGGCATAGTTACTAGGATCGCGAGAACATCTCCAGTCTCTATGGGATCGACCCTTACTCGTGCACTATGCTGCGATTATGACTTGTGCATTTACGAAGGATTAAACTTTGTATGTCCAAACAAGTTTTTGTAATTTGATTCATTGGATCATATTATAAATTCATCATACAAATCAATCGTTAAATTATATTGTAACTTTAGTTTTCAATAGACCTGGCAATCTTTGACCCGTACCCGCAGTTAGAGTTGGCCCATGTCACGGCATGACCAGACATGAAAAAAGCACGACATGACATGAAAATATACAGGTCGTGCCATGGACCTTAAAAAAAGCCCGTGGACTGACACGGCACGGCACAAAAAAATAAAATTATAAAATTAACAGTTATTTTAAAATAGTTGTTACCCCCCTACATTGGGGGCGAGGGTGTGGTTAAACTTAAAATCGTGTTGCTGAAGCCATTATGTGTATGAAAGATTGGGTGGCAGTAGATTTCAAGCTTCAAAATTGTGTTGTTGAAGATATATTTGAAGATTTTAAGAATTTAGAAATTAATGAAAATGAAGATGTATAGCGGGTCATGCCGTGGGCCTTCAAATTTTGTGGGCTGACATGACACGATAGGGCACAAAACTGTGCGGGCCTTGGCATGGCATGGCCCACGGCACGATGGACCTTGAATTTTTAGGCATGGAACAACACGGCCCACCACCACTTCTATTGCGAATCCACGGGTACCCGGGTAAAACAGGTGAGTATGAGTGCTCATAATATTTACCCGTTCCAAAATTACCTATACCCCGCCCACTCGTAAAAATTGCGGGTGAGTCGGGTGATACCCTTAGGTACCCACACAAAATTAAAACAACAATCCACTATCTCCTTTCAACTCTGCATCACTTTCTCTACAAAACAAACAAACAAATAAGTATTTTTATTCTCTTTTTTCGAGATTCAATTCAAAGTTTGGAATGGCGATTTCAGTTTTTGCTTCAACAATTCCTACCTTAAGCACTAAAGCTTCTTCTAAAAACCTCTCCAAACTCTCATCGCTATCTTCTTTGCAGTTCCCTGTATAGTTCCGTCATATTCAAATTATTAACAACAGCCAGATTTCATCTCCCTCCTAGCCTCATCCTCTGGTACTTATTTGATTTGTGTTTTGTTTAGCTAAAGAAGAAGGAAGAGAAAGGTTGTTGGGATTGTTGAACTTTCTCTCTCTTATTGGTTTTTACTTTGTGGGTTGTTTTTGCAGGCGATAGAATTTTCAGGGTTTAACAAAGAGAGGCGATGGGCTAAGCTTAGTCTTTGGTGGGAAATAACAAAAAAAAACTGGAAAAAAAAATACAGAAAAGTCTATTTTATACGGGCGGGTATGGGTCATGCATTTCCTGATCTGTGAAATTTTTTTACCCATGCTCGTTTTACTTGTTACCCGGCCCGTACCCGTCCGCCCCGCCCGTTTGCAAGGTCTAGTTTTTAATATTATGAGATAATTGTCCAATTTTATTATGATTTATTATTGCATCTAATATGCTAGCAGTCGGAGCCAACTGGGACAACATACCAACCCTTTCCCTAGTATGAGAGGATCAGGAAGAACACACATTTTGTGTACAAGTTATCATACCCTTATCGGCAAGTTTTCTATGTCTTATACAACGGATGGAATCTGCGAATGTTATAAATCAATTATATGTGTTACAATTTATTTATCATTTGCTATAACTATGAATCATTACAATTAGCAAGTTTATTAATACTATTTATATTATATATTGACATTTTGGTACACATGGAAATGTGAGCAATATGATATTATAATTGGGCATGAACAAATTATGATGAACTATAAAACTAGGAGGAAAATGAAATCAATGTTTGGAATAGTTTTTATGGGCTGAAATCGAGCCCAATATGTTGGCATTGGGTCCAATTGAAAACGAAATGAGAATTACATCACGATATTATTGACATACAAACTCCCGTGACATTAAGAAATAAAAGGTTTCATCCACTTATCATACTCTAATGAAAAGTATCACAATTCACATTTAGCATTAGTTCACAAAAGGAAAAATAAATATTCTGTTAGGAGATTAAATTATTATAATAAATTCCGATTATAGAGTTCTGTGTACATAGGTCGAAACTATTGAAGCCCCCCCCCCCCCCAAAAAAAAAACGACATATTCCCACCCAAAAAAAAAGCCCATTGACCAATTTATATCACCCACTTTTTTAATATCTTTTTAGTGCCCAAAACATAATTTTGTTAGTAATTTTTGTTGTCAAGAAAGGCAAAATAGTCAAAAGTCCATTATTAATTAAGGCAGAATGATCCACATGTAAGCATAAAATACTGATTCTATAGTGTAGAATAAATACTTTAAAACAGAATCGAAAAGCTTAATGCCAAAGAAACAGTACCTCCAGCCATTGATGTTCCTCACAGTTTTGCTACGATCTCTCATTGATGTATGGTACTTCCAAACTCTACTTACTCTATTTAGATGGTGTAAGACTGAAGNAACGACATGCTCCCACCCAAAAAAAAAAAAAAGCCCATTGACCAATTTATATCACCCACTTTTTTAATATCTTTTTAGTACCCAAAACATAATTTTGTTAGTAATTTTTGTTGTCAAGAAAGGCAAAATAGTCAAAAGTCCATTATTAATTAAGGTAGAATGGTCCACATGTAAGCATAAAATACGAATCTATAGTGCGGAATAAATACTTTAAAACATAATCGAAAGGTTTAATGCCAAAGAAACAGTACCTCTAGCCATTGATGTTCCTCACAGTTTTGCTACGATCTCTCATTGATGTTTGGTACTTCCAAACTCTACTTACTCTATTTAGATGGTGTAAGACTGAAGGGGATTAAGTGATTGACTCTGGGGACCAAACTGTTGTATTTATAGCCAAAGCTTCCATCAAGCTTCCGCGGCTACATGTCCCACTTGTTTAGTTTATCATAGGGCAATTCCACGTTCTACGAACGTGATGAATATCCGAGTGGACCACTTCAGGTGCTCCTAAAATGAAGGGGAGCTAGAGACTCGTTCTTACGAACAGCCTCTGTGAGAAACAGTCAACACCACAAACATTGGTTGTCAGAGAAGAAGAACAGTGCACGTTAGCAAGACATGGCACACATTAGCAGCATCATAACTGATGGTTTTTGCAGTTTTTCCACCAATCTCGATGTTCAAAATCATTTTTGAGACCACTCACAAAATCCCCATCACATCCTCTACAAGGCTAAGCCTCTATTTGTTATCATCACTTACCATTTCCCACCACCAACTCCATTCGCACAGTCAACTCTTCAAGCTGGATTTCTGGTTGATTTCTTTGCAATAAATTCCCCCAGACACCACCATCACACTCCTCATAACCCACTCCGCAAAACCTTTACCTCCATCTCGTCCCTTGCTTGCTGATTGCCAACCGTGCACCACGCGACCTTTCAACCTCCAAGCCGATTTCTAATCGTTTCCCATGTCGAAAATCGTCCCTACCACTACCAATCAACTCCCTGGATCTTCCTTTTCAAAAGCCCCAACATTCTAGATATTATTTGCTCACCAATCCCTGGCGATTGAAGCTTCCCCACCCTAGGGTTTTTCAGGTTTTAATTGGATTAATTGGGTTTGATTTGTTTCATTTTTGTGTTGTTGGGTTGAAAGACAATTGAGGAATGTTTGTTTGTAATATTTTCTAGTCACCAACACTCCCCAACGTCGACGGCAATTGTCAGCAATGGAAGAGGCTAAGAAGAGGGCTTTTTAGTAAATTACTACATTTCCCACCCAAACCATAGGGAAACATATTATTTAAGTAGTAAAAGAGTATTTTAAAAGTTGGAGGGTGGGAAAGTGTTAATGGAACTTTTTTTGGGTGGGAACATGTCGTTAACTCAAAAACAAGAAAAAAAAAAACAAAAAAGTAATTTTAATGTAGATTCGCTAAACAATTTTTCGCTGGAGTTAATGTTGTGTTACTAAAATTATAAAGTGATTGATTAATAAGAAATAATTGTAGTAAACAACATTTTCCCATCTAAATAATGGTTCAATGACACTTTCCTACACATAAACTTTTAAAATATCATTTTACTACCCAAATTTATATTTCGTTTCTGATTCTGGCATTGTTACGACCTCACACTATCACCATTCTCTCACCCGATCATCACTCAGTAAAACCCTCAAACGTACTCCCGTTAATCTCGCCAATCGCCAACAATTGACCTATTAGGGTTTGCGCAACCGTCCCTCTTAAGTCAAATTCCGAGCAATCTCAACTACCAAAATCCAACATTCTACCTCCAAAAGACTCATTGGCCTCCCCTTTTTAGAAGTCACAACAGCCTGAACCGGGTTTGCTCACTATTTTCTGGCAGAGTATAAATTTAAGTAGTATAATGATATTTTAAAAGCCTGTGGGTGGGTAGATGTTATTAAACCATTATTTAGGGTTATTAACTCTAACGTTATTGATATAAAAGTATTTTCTTTTAATATTATTATTTTTGGGATAAGACACGAATTTATTGTTAAATACTTAAATGGTCCGATTATTGCACACCCTAATAGTTGATTTACTAGATCACCCTCTACTCATGTTTCCATAATAAGGAAAACGACCCAATTCTACTCGTAAATAACGACTGATACTGAGGAGATTCATGTCATTTCATTAAAATGTTACAGCCTCTTACCCCCGTTTGAAATTCAAAATTCATTTCCAAAAACCCGCCCGCCTCCTTCTCTTCCTCTTTCCCTTTAAAAACCCAAAGCGAGCGTCTTCTCAATCACCCCCGATTATCCTGCGCACATCCACTTATCCTGCGCACTTCAACTCTTCTTACTCCATGGCGCCAGATATCCAGCTCCCGTGCGACGGAGATGGCCAGTGCATGCGTTGCAAAGCAAAACCACCGGCCGAAGAGAACCTCACGTGCTGCTTGTGCGCCACTCCTTGGCACGTCACGTGCTTGACTAAACCTCCGGAGACTCTCGCCTCTGCCGTTTCGTGGCATTGTCCGGATTGTTCTGGAGATGAGAAGGCGGCTGTACCTTTGGGCCCGGCGGCGGCCGGAGAGGGCGGGCAGATAGTGGCGGCGATACGGGCGATTGAGGCGGACGAGACGTTGACGGACAAGGAGAAGGCGAGGAAGAGGCAAGAGTTGATGAGTGGGAGAGTTGAAGAAATGGAGGGAAACGACGAGGAGAAAAAGAAGAAGGGGAAGGAGAAGGAGAGTGAGAGGGAAAGAGATGTTCTACACTTGCTCGATGGGAGCTTGAACTGTTCGTTTTGTATGCAGTTGCCTGAAAGACCTGTTACGGTGAGGTTTTGATTGTTAAAATTAGGGTTTTTTTTTTTTTTTTTTTTTGGTTTGTTAAATTTTGATTGGTGCTTGCTTTAGAAAAGTAACTTTTAGACTTGGAAGTACTTTTTGGAAGAAAAAAAAAGCAGTTTAATGGTAATTTTCTGGAAAGGGATTGCTAAAATTAGTTTTCTAAGAAGTGCTTTTTGAAAGAACTCATAAGTCATAACAGTATATCTTAAATAAGCCATTTATGGGGAAATATTTTAGATTTAATAATAATAATAATAATAATAATAATTATTATTATTATTATTATTTTTATTTTTATTTTTATTTTTATTCAATTAATCTTGATTATTTACTTTTTGTAACTGAGTTTGAGTACATAGTTTTGGGTAGTGACAACATGTCAATTAGGGAAATGATCATGATGTTAGTTTCGGCATTCATGTAGTATCACTGACGTTATGCCATATTTTAACGAATTTGTTTTCGGAACTAAGATTAGCGCACTATTTTTCAGAGGAGCTAATAATTTTGTATAGGAAATGGTGTACATTAAGATCAACCATCTTAATTGAAGTCAGTAGTTAATTCTTGTCTAAATGCTTCTAAGTCATCTATGTGTAAAAATCTGGAGACAATGTAATGTTAGCTGCAATGAAGTATTGGAATTTGATTAGAATCTTGTTTGTGTTGTTTTAGACCCCATGTGGCCACAATTTCTGCCTTAAATGCTTCCAGAAATGGATTGGGCAAGGGAAGCGTACCTGTGCTAAATGCCGCAACACAATTCCTCCCAAAATGGCAAGTCAGCCTCGCATTAATTCTACACTTGTAGCTGCCATCCGTATGGCAAAGCTGTCAAAATCAAACCAAGCTTGTGGACCACTGAAGGTTTATCATTTTGTGCAAAACCAAGATCGGCCAGACAAGGCATATACTACTGAGCGTGCACAGAAAACTGGGAAGGCCAATGCTGCCAGTGGAAAGATTTTTGTCACTGTACCACCTGATCATTTTGGGCCTATCCCGGCAGAAAATGATCCTGGGAGAAATCAGGGTGTGCTGGTTGGCGAATGTTGGGAAGATAGATTGGAGTGCCGGCAGTGGGGTGCTCATCTTCCTCATGTTGCTGGTATAGCTGGACAGTCAACATATGGTGCTCAGTCAGTGGCTCTCTCTGGAGGTTATGAGGACGATGAAGATCATGGAGAGTGGTTCCTCTATACAGGAAGGTCTGTCTTTGAATGCCTCTTTTAACTGCTTTTAGTTTTCTCAGCACCTTATCTGCTTCTTCATTTATCATTATTTCTATTTCTTTTTCTGTAAAACCATCAATTTGTTACTTGCTAAATCTGGTTGATGTTGGTAACCAGTAGCAATTTTCTTAATGATCTTAGCTTAGTCTCTTATGTGCTTGTAAATGCGCTTTTATGTTTTGATGCATTCAACTTCAAATAATTTGTAATTGGCAAAACATTATGAACTGCAATTTAACTTGCCCTCATGCTTTGCCTTCCATTCAATTGCATTCTTCTTTTTCACAATAAGTCTTTACATTTTCAAATTATTTCCCCCTTCTAATAACTTTTCCTTCTGCATTTTTATCAAGTTTTTCCTGTGCACTTTCTGATGCCGTGTGAAACTTCTGATTGCTTGCTTGTGACTAGTTAATATGTTTTTTAGTTGAAACTTGTGATTGATTTATCCTGTTTTATAGTTTAGCTTGTTTGACATTTGCATGGCTGTGGTTGGCAGTGGAGGTAGAGATCTCAGTGGTAACAAACGTACAAACAAGGAGCAGTCCTTTGATCAGACGTTTGATAAAATGAATGAGGCCCTCCGAGTTAGTTGCAAAAAGGGCTACCCTGTCCGGGTTGTAAGGTAAGTATCAATGTAACTATCTTATGGTAGCTTGTACCCTTTTGTTTCTTATATGAAAAATGCCTGACTATCCATCCATTGTTTTTGGAGTTCATTTTAATTAATGTCGATTGCAAAGATTAATTTCTTTCTACTCTAGCATGAAAGCAGAATTGTGTCAGAAAATAAGCATTATGGATAGCTTCGACATGTTAGTTTAGGACTCTAAATTATTTGGATGTAGTTTTCTAATAAGGGTGATTCAATTTGACCTGTTGCTAAAAGTTGTCACGCTTATATTAATTCTTGTTTTGCTTTCACGAATTTTGAACCTTAAAGTCTTGTAATAATCATGCCCATGATAATTGTAGTAATCTTATCATGTTGTTATATATGATTTAGTTGTCTTTGTTTGAAGTAGTGGTTTGTGAACTTAAGATTTGATATGCCCCTTTAGAAACTCTGACCTCACTCACACAGTTTCCTTTCAATTGATGACTAGGTCTCACAAAGAGAAGCGCTCTGCTTATGCCCCTGAGAAAGGTGTGCGCTATGATGGAGTCTATAGAATTGAAAAATGCTGGCGAAAAGTTGGAATTCAAGTAAATATATTCCATTTGCTATATCAGAATTTCCATGAAGATTGTTTCAGCTGAACCTATTTACTAATAGGTGTTATCTTTGTGTAGGGTTTTAAGGTCTGCCGGTATTTATTTGTTAGATGTGACAATGAGCCTGCTCCATGGACGAGGTTAGTGCTTGACCTCAATTGATTTCTTTCACTGGATACTGACTTTGCTGACATTCATAAACTTTAATGACAGTGATGAATATG
Source organism: Pistacia vera (assembly GCF_008641045.1). Lineage (NCBI taxonomy): Eukaryota > Viridiplantae > Streptophyta > Magnoliopsida > Sapindales > Anacardiaceae > Pistacia > Pistacia vera. Next base: position 20,296 of record NW_022195078.1, on the reverse strand, counting down.
GGGATAGACCAAGACCTTTGCCAGTTATTCAAGAGTTTAAGAAGGCTACTGACATAACAGAGAGGAAGGAAAGTCCATCCTGGGACTTTGATGTGAGTTGATGAAGTTTCTTTCCTTAATATGAATACTTTATGTATTGTTTCTACTGTTCTTCGAAACGTGTTTTCTGTCACCCCATTATCAATGTGGCAATGAAAATCTTAATGCTAATACTTAAATTTCATATACATTTTCATGGAACATTTTAGAATTGATGTTTCAGTGGAACTTACACCCATCTCCCACTGGGTCAATTTGTGGTTTTCACTTAATTCTTGGTGTAACCATTAGTAATTTTTTCCCCTAGACATAAGTAATTATGCTTTTTTTCCCCATCTGCAGGAAGAAGATTCTCACTGGAAGTGGAAAAAACCCCCGCCTCCCAGCAAAAAACCTGTGGGTACAGGAAATCCTGAGGACAGGAAGAGGATAAGGAAAGCTATAAGGCAAGCACAAAACACAAGTGTAAGAGAGAAGCTACTGAAAGGTGTGTTTATCTATCCCTTTACTCATGTCTTGCTTAGGGAAGTTGGTAGTTTTCAAATCTTAATAAAGAACTTTGTTTTTGTCAGTAAGTTGTTAGTCAATGAACTTGACGAAGTTGCAGTATGTAAAACAATGTATTCCTAAGGTTAAAGTTTACTGTACTTGATTTTGTTGGTGGATTACAATATATATCATCTATCACATATAAAGATTCAAAAAGTGAATTGTGCTCACTTGGTAAATCTTTTGTGCGCAGAGTTCAGCTGCCTAATCTGTCGGCAAGTGATGACTCTTCCAATTACCACACCTTGCGCTCATAACTTTTGCAAGTCATGTTTGGAGGGTGCATTTGCTGGTAAGACTTTTATCAGGGACAGAAGCAAAGGTGGACGGACACTTCGAACACAAAAGAATGTCATGCAGTGCCCTTCATGCTCAACCGACATCTCTGAATTTCTTCAAAATCCTCAGGTCTGTGAACACACCTTTGCTGTCAACTGTTCTCCCTGTTTCTACAAAAACATAGTGAAGTTAGTTAAACTTGAAACACTAAAATCTAATGGCATTAAAACACTTGTCAGTGAATACTGTGGTCTACCTTTTTCCTTTCAGCCCAGCGGCTAAATGATGCATTAGCTAATATCTTTGCATTTCCAAGCACAAATCTCTTGCCATGATCGGACATTTTGCTTCTTAATGAATTTTAATGTGACAGGTTAACAGAGAATTAATGGATGTGATTGAGTCACTGAAACGTAAGACTGAAGAGAATGAAGATCCTGCTGCTGAGTTGAGTGAAGAAGAGACTGATGCAATGGAGGGAAATCTTGATCCAACATCTGCAACCAATGACACTGCTGCAAAAATGTCTGAGAAAAGTGACATGGAAGAGGATTTGCAGAATACTCCTGCCAAACGGACTAGCAAGCAGATGAAAATTGACAAGGATGGAGAGAAAAACGAGATTTATACTGAGAAGCCTGATGACACTGCTGAAGAAATGTCTGAGAAAAATGACTTGAAAGAGGATTTGCAAAGCACTCCTGCCAAACGGACTAGCAAGCGGATGAAAGTTGACAAGGATGGAGAGAAAAACAAAATTTCGACTGAGAAGCCTGATGTTCCAGATGCAGACACTGTGACTAAAGAAGTTCAGTCCGGAGTCCCTGATAATAGCCACAAACACTTGTCTAACGACGGTGGCAGCTCAGTAAAAGAGAGTTCTGGGGCACAGACTCCTGCAAATGGCAAACCCAAACGGATTAGCAAGCGGATGAAAGTTGACAAGGATGGAGAGAAAAACAAGACCTCGACTGAGAAGCCTGATGGTCCAGATGTAGACACTGAATCTAAAGAAGTTCAGTCCAGAGTTCCTGAAAACTTGCCTAACAAGGGTGGAATCTCAGAGAAAACGAGTTCTGGAGTACAGACCAGAAGCATGAAAGCTCAAGCACCAACAGATGAAGGAGACTCCCCATCAAGTACCCTACATCTGCAGTCATCAGATGATGATTTCGAATAGCTTGTTGGATACCATCAGGTATGCAACTTCATTTTGGCAGTGAAAGTTACTGCAATTTAAAGATACTATTGGTTGTTATATATTCCTATCTTTTGGGAATAGGGCTAGGGAAATTAGGGATTGACCACAGCTTAATTAGTATATGATAGCTGATTTTTGGGGAGATAAACTGCGAATACTCAGTTTCTCCTATTCGATCCTAAACCAATATGTTTGATGTATTTGATATTAATGTCAATTGAATTTCAACATTTGCACTTGGAAAAGTTAATTGCTCTTTTGTAACATATGCTTGCACAACGCAATCAATAATATTATACAAAATGCACATCATGGGCGTTAACACAATTGATCATGATTAGATGCATGTATATGAACCTGTCCTAGAAGAATTTTCGGAATTTATTGTTATAAAATAATCGATTATTATATTAGTAATAACAAATAATGAATCTATTGAATATGAAAATAATATAATTAAATATCAATAAAATAAAATGACAATACATTAAAATTAACAATATCAATAATGTATAGGAAATTTTTTAGAATGACAGAAAAAGATTCGGAGAATATAACCTTAGGATGAAAACTGAGGCCTATGTAACATAGTTTCTTTAAAACAGATTTGTCTCCTTCATTTGGGTGTACAAATATTTGAGCAACGTCTGTTTCTTAGAATATAACGATAGATGAATAGCAAGAGAAGCATTACTCTTTTATTCTCTCGAACTGAATTAAATTTTAACTCCAAAAAAGGAAAACCTTAAAAACTGGAGAAAAGATGAGAGATTGAAATTTTTTAGTGTGTTTAAAACGAGAGAAATAACGTCTTTTTATACTATTTAAGGTGGGATAAAACATTGAATTCCACCATTAGTTTCCATCTTTTCATTTTCCAATTCTTAAAACCTCCTCTATTAATCCACTCTCAATTGACACCATCATTTTCATTCCATTTATTTCATTCAATTTATTAAAATATTCCAAGATTTATTGACACATAGAAGATGCAAAGTATTTGTATGTTTGAACCAACCATGTAAATCAATCAAAACTATGGATTTATTCCTGAAATACAGAGCGAAATTTCTGATAAAATTGGTGTACTTGTTTATTTATTTATATTTATATAAGCAGCATCAATTGGCAAAAGCAGATATGCATCCTGAAATAAAATGGGTGGTTACATTGCATGCTTAATTGATTTACAATAATGCTAGGGACACCGAAAATTTTACATCGAAAATATGTACCGGCCTACGTGTAACACGCATCTGATTTGTTTAATAATTTTTTTCTACTGAACGGCCGTCCATCAAATTTGGACGGCCGTTCACTCACATGGACGCCCGTCCATATTATATGAACAGGTGTCTATATACAAGGGATGGGCGTCCCCATTTAAAGGACGCCCGTCCTTGATTAAAATATCATAAAAAATTTTATAAACATTAGGGACGACCGTTCATAAATTTTGGACGGCCGTCCCTTACCTTTGGACAGGCGTCCATTCCTAATGGACGCCCGTCCATGCTTTAAAAAAAAAAAAAAAAAAAAAAAAAAATTCTAAACCTCTTCTACTTTGGTCTTCTTCTTCGTCTTCATTCCCCATCTCCGTCTTCATTCCCCATCTCCTGGATTCTCATGTTAGTTCTTAGATTACTGCCAGTTGCATTAATTGGCATTCCAACTTCACCATATAAATCTGGGTTTCTTGATTCTCTCTCTCTCTCTCTCTCTCTCTCTNATTCGAAGAATATAACCTTAGGATGAAAGCTGAGGTTTCTGTAACACAATTTCCTCAAAGCATATTCGTCTCCTTTACTTGGGTGCACAAGTATATGAGCAACGTCTGTTTCTTAGGATATAATGATAAATGAATAGCAAGAGAAGTTTCTATTCTCTCGAACTGAATTAAATATTAATTCCAAAAAAGGAAAATCTTATAAACTAGAGAGAAAATGAAAGATTAAAATTTTTTAGTATGTTTGAAACGAGAGAAAAACGTCTTTTTATACTATTTAAAGAGGGATAAAACATTAAATTTCACCATTATTTTCCATCTTTTTAATTTCTAATTCTTAAAACCTCCTCTATTAATCCACTAACCTTTCATCTTTCAAATTCTCAACTTACACCATCACTTTCATTCCATTTATTTCATTCAATTTAGTAAAATATTCCAACATGTATTCACACATAAAACATACAAATTATTTGTGTGTTTGAACCAACCATGTAAATCAATCAAAACAATGGATTTATTCCTGAAATATAGAGCGAAATTTCTGATAAAATTGGTGTACTTGTTTATTTATTTATATTTATATAAGCAGCATCAATTGGCAAAAGCAGATATGCATCCTGAAATAAAATGGGTGGTTACATTGCATGCTTAATTAATTTATTACATTTTATAAACTTATCTCATTATAGACACTAAAATTAAGGATCCAACTTCTCGAGAAAAACTAGGGTTTTGAATATAGTTTAATTTTAATTTTATAATATTTTATATCTAATCTTTTTTTTTAAAGTCAAATAATCCCTCATAACTAGATTGACCAAGCATCCTCCACATTCCAGAGCTTGTCATTCGGGTAAATTACACAAACCTCCATGTGGCTTGTCTAAAATACATGTAGATCCTCTAAATTTGAGGAATATCAACATACACCCATGATTAAAAATTGCATTTTTATTTTTTAGGGACAATAGAGTCATTTGACTTGAAAGATATAAATAAAATCCAAGAAATAAGATTGAAAAATTGCATGAGGTACTTCTTGTTATGGTTCATTTGAAAGCATAGAAGTTATCGTTATAATTATAGAATTAAAAATGTATTGAATATTTGATATATGCAATCATGTAGTCGTCATGGCTAGAAAGAAAATGACGTGTACCATTTTAGTTGCCTATAATATATCATTTGAATCCTCCCTTGTTTTTTAAAAATGAGCTTATGGACTCTTAACCCCAACGAGTCACCGAAGGACATGACAATTAGTCAGATGCGATCATGTTGGAATCTTTCATGAATGAACAGTCGTTCAATATTTATAGATGTCCACCCATATTTAATGGACTCTCGTTCATATTATATGGACAGGAGATAGATACCCATCCAAAAATTTTTAAAAGAAAAATAATGGACGTCCGTCCATCTTATATGGACATGTGTTTATTTACTATAGACGAGTGTCTATATAAGATGGATGCCGGTCCAAAAATTTTTAAAAAATTTTACATTCAATGGACAGACGTCTCTTTTAGATGAACGCCAGTCCATTGTTTAGTTTAAAAAATTTTACATTCAATTTTTTTCTCAATCCAAAAATCAATATTCATTTTAAAATTTTCAATTAGAATGTTTAAAAATTTAGACCTCTCAAAACAGGTTTCATTTATCTCTTGTATTTTGTTTATAAATGAAAAAAAATTGAGAATGGACGCTAGTTTTCATTTCTCTCTTGCATTTTGTTTATAAATAAAAAAAAAAAAAAAAATTGAGAATGGACGACCATCCAAATGAGTGGACTGGCGTCCATACTTTTACTTAAAATCAATTTTTTTTTTTTTATTTCATCTAAAAATTTTATACTTTAAAAATAAATATTTCATCTAAAATTATATGGACGTCCGTCCATATAATATGGATGACGGGTGTTCATAAACAATTTAGGCCAATTTTTTTTAATTTAAACTATGAACGGACATCCATTCTAGTTGGATGACCGTCCATATAATATAGACGAGAGTCAATTTCAAATGAACGGCCATCCAATAACAATTGATGGTCGTCTATATTTGATAGACGACCGTTTATTCGCAAAATATTTGTTAACATGATACATGGTTCATCTGATTCAGTGAGGCACGCCGTTCGATGTAAAATTCGGTGCAAAGCATCGGTGCCTGTAGCATTTTTCTAACCCCTATACCCCATATGCAAATTTACTGTTATAATGGGCATTATAGTTTTGTTAAAAATAAATATAATATAATTAAATAAATTTTATTCATATTGCTTCTATTATGGTTATAAACCGTAATAAAACAATAATTACAATTATAATTGTAATAGGAAAGGGACAGGGAAAGGGAAGGTGAATGAGAATGGGAAAGGAAAAGTGAATTGTAACAGTAAAGGGAATGGGAATAAGAACGGGAACGAGAATGAGAATGAGAATGAGAACTGTAGACGTAAAAATCTACCTGTACAAAAATGGGGTCTGATCCCTTGAGGATAATGCCACTAGCGATCTGCTGTACGTGCACACGTAGAAAAACACACGCGTGAAGTGAACGGGAAACACCGGGGTGGTGTTTGCCATAGGTACTCCGACGCTCAAGTCAGTAAGGCTGAAAGGCTAATATAGTGAGGGCTAGGGAGTAAGAGATTACCGGAAGTCTAGTCGAGGACTATGACTACGGCGGTGAAGTGAAGCTCTCAAGTAGGAGCTTCGGGTGTGAAGGTGTAATGTCGTGTCCTTTGTGAGAGGGCTGACCTCTACTTATATAGTGGCTGTCTGGTCTCCCATTCCTAGTAGAAGTAGAGAGTCCTAGTGTGACTCTGATGCAAACCCTAGAAGAATTAGGCCCGTGTTAAGCTGTCTCTCCAGTGTCCGGCTAGGAAAGTGATTCTGATCAAGAAAGTAACTTCGAGTAGGAAAGTGATCAGGAACAGGAAAGTGACTTTGAATAGGAGATTGAATAGGAACAGAAAAATGATTAATGGGGGGCCGTGGGCCCTGAACTCGTCTATTGGCTGAGGAGGTGAGTTGGAATTGGGGGGCCCATGCCCAGATGGTTTGGATCGGCCGTATCTCGTATCAAATGGGACTAATTTGGCTTGGGCCTCTGTAAGACTAGGCCTGATCTTTTCTTCACTAGTGGTCCTGTTTTCCTATTTGGGTCAATGACGATTTTTGGCCCTAACAAGAACCCGAATAATAATAGAAATGGAAATGAGAATAATTGTAAGAACTAGAATAAGAATAATAATTGAAATAGAAATAAGAACCCGGAACAGGAATAAAAACTGAAATGGGAACAGATCATGGCTAGAAAGATAAAATGACGTAGTTGGAACTATGTATTTATGATGTCGTGATTATGTGTTTAGGTTAAATTCCCCGACCTCCATGTGGTTTGTCCAAAAGACTTTTAGATCCTCTTACTTTGAGAAAAATTCACCATACCCTCCTGATTAAAGTTGTAATGGAGGGATATTAGAGTCATTTGACAGGAAAAATTATTGAAAAAGAAAATAAAATCGAAAAAATAGAGTGAAATATGTGCATATGTGCTACTCCAAAGACCCATTTGTTATCATACATCCTCGGGCATGAAAGTTATCGCCAATAATTTTGTATCTAAAATGCGATATATTCGATGTCACCATATAGTCGTTGTCGCTTGTTAAAGAAAATGACATATACCACCTTAATTGTTTGCATTACCAAAAATTTATTATTACGTGTTTGATGTTCCAATTTCGGATTTACTAACTTTCTATTTGCATATTAGAAATCTCCACATAAATTTAAATTGGGAGAATTTCAGAAACTACCCATCACTTTATATTAATTGTAAACAGTAAAATCTTCGATTGATTCAGAAGAGACAGATCTTGTGAGAAGCGAGTCACGGACAATTTGATGAACCTACACAAAGAAGGAAAGGGAACGTGAAGGCTTGGGTGACACTAGTGTGGTGTCTGTCATAGATACTCCGACGCTCAACTCAACACAATTAAAGGTATTTAGTGAGGACTGAGAGCACGAAGGGTTAGTCTATATTTAGTGAGGGCTGAGAGCGAAAAAGGTTTGGGCTAGATTAACACAAAGTGGCTGAAGCACAACTTTGCTGTGGCTGAAAGTGGTAAAGTTATTCGGAACTAAGCTTTATGACGGGAAAAGGTGATTCTTTAGAGTGAGAATTTATGAGTTAAAGCTATGGGTGATTTTTAAATACGTAATGAGAGGTTTGACCTCTATTTATATAGTGAATCAAAGATGTTGGAGTCCTAGTAGAATTATGAGTCCTACTTGGTAATTGAGTTTCAATTAGAAAGGAAATATTATATTAGGCTTACCACTTAAGTAAGATTATGGATCTTGACTGAAGTGAAAAGTAAATAAGATTCTAATTCCTATTTTGGGACTGCTTTGGGCTAATGGGCTGGAACCCACTTCAACTTAATTTATAGGATAGACCAACTCATAGAGTTGTTAGTTTACAAGGTGAATTTAAGCGTAGGCCCAACCGTAATTGGGCTAAGGTACTAGGTCGTAATATGTTTATTTCATTATTGGACCTCGTCAGGCCCAATACGATTTTTGGCCCATACACTAATCACACTTTTGTGAGAAATAATAAAAAACCACCCCTAAATCCTAAGAAGGCATTTGGTTGGGGGTTATCCCCCATTACTAAGGTAATGTCATCTTATATTATTTAAGTTATCACGTTTGGTTGTCAAGTAATATAAGATTTCGGTAATCTTCCAAAACCAATAATAATTACTATTAGTTATATAGATGATAATCTAAATACCTCTATTTTCTTAGGGTAAATTATACATTATTTACAAAATGTTAGGGGGTATTTAAACATTATACCCTATAATGTGTATTTGACTGACAATTTTAGAAAACACAAGCTGGTTATTGAAATTAATCGCATTAATTATTATTTATCTTTTGGTTTATTTAAAATTGGGCTAATAACTTATTTCTTCATTTAAGAATAATTCGATTGCATTGTTTTATGTTGCCTATTAAAATATCAACTTCAATTTGCTAAAAACACATGCGCACGCGCGCGCGCGCGCACACACACACACAAGGGAATAATTCATTGTAATTTATGACTATATGAATCGTTATTTTTCAATCATGAATTATAATTAAATAAATCTCTAAATAAATTTATATTGGGTGGAGTTTATACACATTTAAAAGTGTTATTAACATAAACTACATCTGGGTAGTTGAGTGATTCAATAGGGACTTTTTGGTGTATTACTCAACAAGTTTAGAGTTCGAGCCCTTCCTCGATTGCTAATAGAGATAGCCATCGAAGCCCTTACCCAGTCGATTGTTCCAAGTTCTGAAAACTAGACTAGGTCAAGGTCCTGGTTCACGGTTTGACCGGTTAAACTATCGATTTCGGTGGTCCAAAAAGTTTAAATTCTTACAAACACACCCTTAAAAACTCTGTCAATCCCTACAATTTTAAAATATAACAAATACACCCACGTGATCTATTTGGGTTTTGACATTTCCGGCCAAATTTCGGCTAATTTCGATAGCCAAAATTCAAGTCAACACCACCACTTGAACCACTATCTCCACTCTACAAAACCTTTCTAACCCCGGAATTTGGTAACCCTCCATTCGCCGGTTATGAGTCGCAAACTCTACGATTAGGTTGATTTTTCCAACCAAATTCTAGCTTATTTCAGTCTCCAAAATTCAACCAAACACCACCACCTAAACCATTGACCTCCACTCTACAAAACCCCTCTAACCTCGATACTTGGTAGCCCTCGTTCGCCGGCCGTGATTCCCATATTGGATTGAACTTTTTGGCCAAATTCTGGCTTATTCTGGCATCGAAAATTCAATCTAACACTACCACATGAACCACCGATCTTTACTCTACAAAAGCCCTCTAACTCCGACACTTGGTAACCCCTCATTTGCCAACAATCAAATTAGGGATTTGGGTGAATAGTAAAATTGAAATCTTGGACTAGAAAAGAGGCCGATCGATGGTTGGACCGGTCTAGTTTTCTGAACATTGGTTAATGATAGGATTAAAATGTTACTGAAACTGAAAGGGACCAAAATGTTATGAAAACATTATACTAGACTAAAGGGTACGTAGACCAAATCTCAGGGATAGAAGGTATTGTCCCTGTTATAAACCCCAGTCTTAAACCCTAACTGAAAACTCTTTCGTTGCTATGAACTCGTAGCTTTTACATACTCTGAAAATATGCAACCTCACTTCAATTCCTTTCCCCATCAAATCCAGTCTAATTCTTCCACTCCTCAGCTTCCTCACCAGGTAACTCTCTCTAGACTCATCTCATTCTGCATTTGATTTTGTAAGTTTCATCTAATTGGTTTTTTTTTTTTTTGCTTGAATTTTGTTTAATTCATCAGGGTTTCAATTCTAACATGTTACAAAATTCAATGCCACTTCAACCTCAAATGGGTATTTTAAATCCTCAATTTCCGTTTAATTTAGGTAATGGGCAAGCCATGCCCATGCCCATGCCCAATATGCAAGCACCATTGATGACTCAACCTAATTTCATGAATGCTCAAAACCCTTTTGTTTTCTCACAAAATAATCATCTGGGTATGCCCCAATTGCCGCCCATGTCTCAACCACAACATAATTTGAATAATGTTCCCATGTTTCCGGGTACTGGACAAATGTTTGGTTGTAATTTATCAAATTTGCCTCAACACCTTAGCCAAAACATGGCTTTGCAAAACTTGAATCAACTTGTGTCTATGCAAATGGCGAATCCTGCCTTTTTGGGGAATCCGCAGTTTGGTCTTGTGCATAGTAATGGTGTTGGGCAAAATGTAAACCAAAACCGGCAAAATTTGGTTCAGCCAGTAGTGGATGCAAATGGGTCGATACCATCGCCTTCAAGTAGAACACAGCAAAACCAGAACTCGCAGCCTTCTGTTTTTGCAAGGTCTCAGGTAGCTATTTTGCTCAATTCCTATATTAGTTATGTGTAAATATCATTCAACTTTACTTTATTTTTGTTCAGTAGACAAGTTGAAAGGAGGTTATTACTAAAATTCCTGTATCTTTTGATGTCTATATGATATATTTTATTGAGAGGAATTCAGTCTTGGTAGCTATAATTTTTTCTTACCATGCATTAAATGGGAATTTGTTATCATAGTGTGCTACCACTCATGGCAGTGGCATGCATTCTTTCTTCTCTTGGAGTCTAGTTTAAAGTTTAAATTGGTTTTGAATCTTAATATCTGAAACCTAGTTGTAAAACCATGTCTATGGATCAATTTTGATCCATTGCAGCGTAGAAATGTGGCTTAGCTGTATAACAGAGCAATTGAACCAATACGCCATTTGTGACATTTCCATTTTATCTTTTGCCAGCTTTTCTGTCAAAAATAGTTTTTGGAATCGTTTTTGTGCCAACATTGTCAATTGAGCTGCAGTGACTGTTAATTAACTTATGTCCTTTCTAATTGTTGCAGGGGAATTCTATTAGAAATGGTCAGGGTAATGCTTCAAATAACAATTGGAAAAATGGTTCAGGGAAAAATTTTGTAAGAAATCCAAAAAGAGAGCACTCACGGGGGTGGGTGAATTTACCTTTTTTATATTTTGGTTTATAATTTCTGCTGTTATAAGATTTCGACTAGTTATTTGTAATTGACAAATGAAAATGTAATTATTTAGGTTTCAGAAGTCTCAATTACATCATGGGGATGATGCAAAGAGAAAATATGGGTTTCATAATAACCACAAAGCAAAAGGTTTGTGTTGTCTGATTTTAAATTTTCCATTAAAGTAAAAACAATATGAAAATAAAGCACTGTAGAGTGTGACATAATTTCTGGTGCCATTGCTATTATCATCTACTAGCTTTATGGGCACATACTAGAATTATAAGGCCAAATAAAGCCCACTAACAAGTCTACATTTCAGGAAGTGAAATTATTTTTTGACAAGATCAATATATGTTTATTTATGGCTGTGTGTGGAGGGAGGGTAAAATCTATGCATGGACACGTATATCTTTCACATTATTTTAAAACATCTTTTCTGCTATGTATGGTGAGTGTTACTTACGTAGTAAATTTCACTTTTCACAGGACATCGCAATGAGATGACTGCAAAATTTGGTCAGGCTAATCATTTGAACCAACCTAAGGAAAAGAAAAGGTAATCATATGTTGTTTTCATTTCAATGAGGGAGAAAAGTCTTATTGAATTTACCTCTTATTGTGACACAAAAACTGCAAGTAGAGGTGATGCTTGGACAATTAAATAGGCGTAACAATAGGATCTTACTTAGTTTAGCCAAATAGTAACTCTATTTTGCCAAGATTAAAGAGGCTTGAGATTATTTTAGGTGTTTAAAAAAATATCTTAGCACTTCAACAATTGTTTCAATTGAGGCAAATCTTTTAGTTTCCAAATCAGTTTTATGAAACAATGATGAAAAATCATCAAGGTAGCTGTATAGGTTATCCTTTTCAGCTACATGGAAATTTATATATCTCCTAATACTCAGCCAATTTTTCTTAAAGTTATCGAATGGCAGTGCGTTTAAATAATTCCATTCGCTTCAAAAACTTTTATATGGGTGATCGTCACAGGATTCATAGATACTTTTGACTCATGGGATACTCTTGTATCACTTATTTTAACTCATGAAATCTTTTATATGGGTGATCGTCACAGGATTCATAGATACTTTTGACTCATGGGATACTCTTGTATCACTTATTTTAACTCATGAAATCTTTGTCGAATAAACACTGATTAGAGAACCATGAGGCTTAATTCTGTGCTACCTAGCTTTTTATTTATTTTTTTATNAAAAAGAAAAAGAAATCTCAACCTGCAAACAATGTGTTGTCCAACAGGTAAGCCAAAGATTGAAGTAGGTTTAGGAAGAGCAAATCTGAACTTGGAAGAATTATGGGTCAACTGAGTTTTCTTAACAAGTTTGAATTCCTTGAAATTCTCAGGGTCTAAGCAGCCTGCAAAATTTACCATTGTAGTACAGTATTAATTTGGTCATAATATAATTCTTCGCTGATTCAAAATATTATAAGTTTATTAATTTCTAACCTTTGGGTTTTCTGGAGCGGAGAACATAAATAGCGAGGACTGCAACAACAAAACCAAGTAGTTGAAGATGGGAGAGTTGCATCAAAAAATCAAATTTGGTTTTGATCATCAACTCATCAAACCTCAAATCCATTGGTAAATTCAACATTGTATTTGTACCAACATCAATTTAATTTATAGGGATAACAAAATGCCTTTATTTTCATGCTTTGCTTGTTCTTGTTACCTTTCTCATCATTCCCTTTTAATTTTCAGAGAATTTGTGAGTGAAGGAGAATGTATGGAGCAAGAGATCATTTAAACAACTTTATTACGGAACCCCAAATCAAAATTTTATCAATTTTTATTATTATTAAGCAACTTTCTTTTGTGCCTCAGAATGCAAAATCAATCAAAGATTAATATGGCTGCTTAATTAGTATGGGATATATAGAAGAAAATAATTAACAAAGAAATAGACATGGCTAGGCTCTGTTTAATTATTGTACAAACTTCATAAATTCTTTATTTTTGTTTAATATATAATTTAAATACAGATTTTTGTTTTAAAAAACAAGGGATACATAACCCCAAGGGGTTGGCCTGTTGGTCAAAGATGTTTGTTCCATTCCTTGAGTTCTTACGTTTAAACCTTAAGACCACCTACCACAATAACATGTGGTTTACCTAATCCTTTGGATTTGTATAGTGTTCAATGGATTTTGGGGATTAGTTAAGGTGTGCACGAGCTGGAACCAGACACACCAGTTACCAAAAAAAAAAAAAAAAAGGGATACAAGAAATCTTATGAAAATGTGTTTGGTAGAAAGTCTAAGGGCTCTCCAACTTACTAGGCCGGTCTTTTGAGTTGGATTCTCCCGTTGGACTTGAGTAATCAAATTATGGTTTAAAATATAGTGTTCCTTTCTTTTATTTTAACCACTCACCATGTGAATAGTACGAGAATAACAAGATATTTATTATGGATAAACGTACATTTATATGTCGATTGTGACATCCCGAGAAAATGAAACATATAGGCAAATTAATTCATACAAAGAGCATAAAGTTAGTTGTCGTGTAAAACGGAAAAAATAAACTAAATGTATATAACAAATAATGTCACAAACATATGTCAATATCACATTAATTTCTATGAAATAGTATTTATATAGTTTGCACGAAAAATAATATCATAGCTTAACAATTAATATTTATCAACTACAACCTACATAACACGCTGTCNTTTTTTTTTTTTTAAAGCATGGACGGGCCCGTCCAAAGGTAAGGGACTGACGTCCATTCCTAATGGACGCCCGTCCAAACATACGGGACGGCCGTCCAAAATTTATGAACGGTCGTCCCTAATGTTTATAAAATTTTTTATTATATTTTAATCAGGGACGGGCGTCCTTTAAATGGAGACGCCCGTCCCTTGTATATGGACGCCCGTTCATATAATATGGACGGGCGTCCATGTGAGTGAACGGCCGTCCAAATTTGATGGACGGTCGTTCACTAGAAAAAAATTATTAAACAAATCAGATGCGTGTTACACGTAGGCCGGTACACATTTTCGGTGTAAAATTTTCGGTGTCCCTAGCATTATTGGTGGGCACAACCCACCCTCAATTTTTTTTTTTTAAATATTAATATGTACAATTTTTGGATTTTGGCTTATCCTAACAGAAATTTTTTATTCTGTTACTGAATTTATAAGATTGTATAACATTGACATTTTTATATATTCAGCGAGAAGTGGTTTTAAGTGGTTATATATATATATAGTAATTCTCTGACCTCTCCTCTTGTGGTTAGACGGCAAACCCTTTACCCAGTTGAGTTAGTTATATCCAGGAAGTCTTATGTTCAAATCTCTAGAATAGGTATCTATCACATTTATGCAATTACTTTAGTTCATTGGTGTTTCGTGACCTTAAGAATTAGGCAAGCTCCAATATAGGCTTGGATACCTCAATTACCTTAAAAAAAAAAAAATCTCTAGTTAGGACCATCATGTTAATCACCTCTAGATTCTTGCATGTAAAATATCACTTCAATCCAATGAGTTAGTATAATGGCATTCAAGCATAATTAGGGATGGGCGTTTGACCCGCATTGCCAAGGATCCGGCTCGAACGAGGTAGGGATTCCTCAAAAAAATCGGGGAATGGCACAAGGACGAGAAGAAAAAATTTCCTTGTCACTTTATCCCTGCCCGCCCCCAAACTATATATTTATTGAAAAATTTATATTTTTTCCATTAGATTTTATATAAAGTTAGCATCCCATGATTTCAGAATTATGATTTTAAGTCATATGTCAAAATTTGTAATTGTTATCTTAAATTTATTATTGTATATTTTAATTATAGAATAAAAATAACCTAAGATGAAATGGTACGATTAATATTAACTTATATTGCTATTGGATAACATAATTTATTTACTAATGTTTTATTCTGTTTGTTATATTTCTTAATTCTTATTGTTAATTTATTATACATACGATTGGTTTTTGCATGTTTTTCTTTGATAGTATTACACGAGATTAATTATTAAATATTTTTAGTAAAGTTCAAATATTTAATTTAATTCATGCTGAAATATTCTAAGTATCTTGTTTGCTACATGGCGACATTGAGTCATGAACAATTGAACACGGNGAAATGATTGAAAATCACCCGCGCTAAATTGTGCTTTCTGGTTGAAACCTAGAGTGAGTGTTAAACCAGCTTAGATCTATTGAGAATTCGAAGCTTCAAGACGTCACCGTTTAAGCTTCTCTTCCCGCCTTTATTGTTTTATCCGAACCCATAAAATTACCCGAAACAAACGGGTTTGGATTTGTCACTTAATTTTTTTTTTTTTTTTCAAATGAGTAAAATTATTCCAGCCGAGTTTGTATTAATTTTCTATTCGACTCGATTGGTTAGGGATTATGATTAGTTTGGCTTTATTTGAAACGAGTTAGTATAATGGTATAAAAGCATAATTAGAGATGACCGTTTGACCCACCTTGTCAAGGATCCTGCCCGAACGAGGTAGGGGTTCCTCAAAATCGGGGAATGGCACAAGGATGAGAAGAAAACATTTCCTTGTCCCCAAGGGCAGGGATAAAGTTGTCCTCGCTCGCCCGACAAACTATACATTTATTGAAAAATTTATATTTTTTCCATTAGATTTTATATAAAGTTAGCATCCCATGATTTAAGAATTATGATTTTAAGTCATACATCAAAATTTGTAATTGTTATGTTAAATTCATTATTGTATATTTTAATTATAGAATAAAAATAACTTAAAGATGAAATGGTATGATTAATATTAACTTATATTACTATTGGATAACATAATTTATTTACTAATGTTTTATTCTTTTTGTTATATTTCTTAATTCTTATTGTTAATTTATTATACATACTATTGGTTTTTGCATGTTTTTCTTTGATAGTATTACACGAGATTAATTATTAAATATTTTTAGTAAGAGTTCAAATATTTAATTTAATTCATACTGAAATATTCTAGTATCTTGTTTGCTACATGGCGACATGGAGTCATGAACAATTGAACATGGTACAATTAAAGATTGTTTAATTTTACAAATTTTATAAAAATTATATATATTTTTTCTATAATGCTTTCTAATTATCTTTTTAATTAATAGATTGATCTTTAAATTACCATCAATATAATGATGTTTAATTAATTTTATCTTCATATATAATATTTTTTGCTAGTTGCTTTAATATTTAATAAGAATCTAATAAAATGTCGGCAACAGCATTTGACAAAAAACAAAACTCTTCATGCTTAATCAATAAATAAATTTGCTAACACATAATTTGGTTTAGAGAAACTAACACAAACTGTTCACCAGTTCAGATTGATGATTCAATTCATTAGCAAAACACAGAGCCTTTATATACTAAGAAAACAGATAATATTTATTATTTATTTTTTTTGAGGGGTTACCGAGGGTGTCCAAGCCAGCTTATGAACACTCCGACCTCGAACAAAGTGTGCCTAATAATATCAACAACCGCTGCAAACCCTTTAACCCTAAGCCTTTACCACTCGGCCAACTCATTGTTGGTTGATAACAGCTAATATTTGTTAACACATAATATTAGCTCCAACTAATTAACTGCTAGTGCTACAACTGAAGAAACATACGAACTTAAATATTAATGGAAAAACACAATGCCTACATGGATATAGCTAGCTAAACCTAAACTAGGTCCACTGGAATCCACATTACGTCCTGACCAAATAACCTCTGATAACTTTGTCTAAAACAATAAAGTCGTCAATTTTGTACAGCATCCATCCCATTTCGACTGCTCGCAACACCAACCTGCTCATCAATCCCTTTCCGAGTGCTCGCAACACCAACATGCTCATCAATTTTATTACACATCCTTGAAACAGCCAAATGCTCACCACTCTCATAATACGTACTTGCCACACCAAAAGGCTCATCACTCTCATTACAAGTGCTCGCAACGCCATTACAAATGCTCGCAACACCATTACAAGTGCTCGCAACGCCAAAATGCAAAAGATTATCACTCTCATTGCAAGTGCTTCATACACCAAAAGGATCCTCTCATTCATTACAAGTGCATCCCCCACCAAAATGGCCCTCTCATTCATTACAAGTGCTCGCAACACCAAAATGTTCATCTCTCTCATTACAAGTGCTTGCCACGCCAAAATACTCATCTCTCTCATTACAAGTGCTTGCAACGCCAAAATGCTCATCACTCTCAAGACAAGTCCTCGCAACACCAAAATGCTCAACACTCTCATTACAAGTGCTCGCAACACCAAAATGCTCATCACTCTCATCACAAGTGCTAGCAACACCAAAATGCTCATCAATCTCATCACAAGTGCTTGCAACGCCAAAATGCTCATCACTCTCATCACAAGTGCTTGCAACGCCAAAATGCTCATCACTCTCATCACAAGTGCTCGCAACCCCAAAATGCTCATCACTCTCATCACAAGTGCTTGCAACACCAAAATGCTCATCACTCTCATCACAAGTGCTCGCAACACCAAAATGCTCATCAATCTCATCACAAGTGCTTGCAACGCCAAAATGCTCATCACAAGTGCTCGCAACACCAAAATGCTCATCACTCTCATTACAAGTGCTCGCAACACCAAAATGCTCATCAGTCTCATCACTAGGAAAACTTGTAATATGCTAATTCCTATGAGTGAAATGCTCATCAAACTCTCCATGACTGCTTGCAGTATCCAAGTGCTTATCAATCCCATTAGGAATACTATATTCTCAATGTTCATCAACATCGATAGGAGTGGTTGCGATATTTCAGTGTCATCCATCTCATTAGAAGTATTTGCAAGATCAGGATGTTCACCAATCTCGTTTGGAGTACTTGCAATATGCAACTGTTCATCAATCTCATTAGGATTGCTTGCAATATGCAGAAGTTCAATTGATGAAGTACTGTTTTCGACGCCTGACGTATCAGAAGCTTCTTCATCCTTAACGAAAGTGAACCCGTAAGCAATCACGGCAAAAACACAGCAGAAATGAGACATATAAGTTCATGATCTTGGTACCCAAAAGTGCCAACAATGTAGCAATCAATTGGGACTACTGAGAAGCAATCTCCACTGCCCAAGTTGTTCTCCGCTCGTATCTATGTTGCCAGGGAATTCTTTCACGGATACCAGTCCAGAAACGGTCATCAGAAAACAAGTACCGATAACAGAAACGAAACAATACGGATAATCGCGGCTTTTCTGAAATCCCTCCAAAAAAAGATGAAATTGCTGCCAGGAAAAGAAAGAACGCCGCGAGTGACAACCACCCGTTTTTTTTCTTTTAGGGTTAAAAGCAACTCAAACCCCTTGCAATGAGGTGGGTATGTTTCAAATATCAAAGTTCTGTTAATAATCAAACTATCACAACAACTCATATCTAAGTATAAAGTCAAGTAAAAATGAGAAGTTCTGAAGGGGTATGTTTTCAAATATGCAAAATAATTAGAGAGTCATACCTTACAGTTACAGATGGATGACAAATAAACAAGCGGGACGAGACATCCCTTTCCATGTATGTCTCCTGATTCAATATCTACTCTTGTTCCTGTTGAATCCATACCTTTCCTTACTCGTTGCTGACCACAATTGTACAGCGAAACTACATTATACCCTTGCAATTTGTTGGAACGAAATTTCGAAGAAAGTTGGAAAGGAGACTCTAAAATTCTCGGTCATATATTATATAGCCAACTGTTTGCTTGAGCGGGGATGGACCAAATAGTATTATAGTAAATCAAATATTATTAAATATAAACGAAAAATATAGATTTTGCATAAACAATGATTTAATATTTTAGACAATGATTTAGTTATTTGTCTAAATTTGTGATTATTATCTTAAATTTAAATTTATTGTTGTATATTTTAATTATGGAATAAAAATAACTTAAAAGACATGAAGTGGATAAATTTTGAGTAAAGAATTAGGATTACCAATTTACTATATAACCCCGTAATTCAAATTTATCGATAATGTTATTCTATCATTATCTTGACGTTAACATGGAATATTATGATTACTAATGTTTTATTATTTTTGTTATATTTCTTAATTTTTATTGTTAATTTGTTATACATATTCATATTATTAGTTTCTTTAATTGCTACAATCGGTAAAAGATGTGTTCGTGTCTGTATAAGTTATTAAGTTATGTGATTGAACTGACGGGGTTGCTGTGGTTGTCAAAGCCATCACAGGAACATTTGAAATTTTTTGCTTAAGACATCCTAACCCCCTGTAATCTGGACGAAAATCATGTCCCCACTGGCTGAGAAGCACAAGTAGAGCAGGTAGAAATTAATACGATATCAAAAGTACAAACTAGGAGCGTTGCACTGATTGATGCTCATTGTTCAGGACCCCTGTATGTCTGCAAAACCTATCTGCCATAGGATGGCTATGCCTCAACATCATATAACTTTGGCCGACCGACTTGTGCATACCCAAGGTTTACTATAACGACAAGTTGATACCCAAAAGATTTTGAAACGACAAATAGGTACCTTCCGTCATGTTCTGTTAGTGATTTCTGTTTATTAATAGTAAAAAGACTAAAATGCCCTTGAAAGTTTGAATTTTAGTTTTTTATAAATTTCTAAAAAACTCCCTAAGTTTACAAATTTAACTAAATACCCCAATATATAAAATTTTTATAAAATAACAAAAACACACCCGCCACCGACAGTGCCAGATTCCGGCCACCACCGCCGGAATCTGGCCGGAAAGTTGCGTTACGACACAGACCCGTCGGATCTGTGTCGTAACGTGTCGATCTTGCCTTTTCCGGCCAAATCTGCCACAGATCTGGCCGGAAAA